>NC_057811.1:201690541-201690924 GCF_018294505.1 Triticum aestivum | reverse complement strand
AATGGCTTATAATGGAAAATAAACAACAGTGTGTGCCACAGTCGGACGTCTGAAGCGACATCACATAAAGGGCTTATATTGACGTCTGAGCGACATCATATAAAGGGCTTATATTGAAAGTAAATGACAAGAGTGCCACAGTCGGACGTCTGAGCGACATCACATAAAGGGCTTATATTGAAAGTAAATGAGAAGAGTGCCACAGTCGGACGTCTGAGCGACATCACATAAAGGGCTTATATTGAAAGTAAATGACAAGAGTGCCACAGCCGGACGTCTGAGCGACATCACATAAAGGGCTTATATTTCACAACTTAATATTTCAGTAGCTCATGAATTTAATTCATTTCAAGGGAATATTCAAGTACGAGATAAACAAAAGG
>NC_057811.1:201525315-201690445 GCF_018294505.1 Triticum aestivum | reverse complement strand
CGGACGTCTGAGCGACATCACATAAAGGGCTTATATTGAAAGTAAATGACAAGAGTGCCACAGTCGGACGTCTGAGCGACATCACATAAAGGGCTTATATTTCATAACTTAATATTTCAGTAGCTCATGAATTTAAATCATTTCAAGGGGATATTCAGGTACGAAATAATAAACCGGTTAGTCCATCCACAGGAATAACATTCAACAGAGTTTACCACTCAAGCTTGTTTACCGGGGATTTCCACGGAAACTGACACGGGGACCGACATGAATGTGGATATGTTGGCCACGGTCCTTGACCATGGACACGATGACTCGGAAGGATTTGACTTTGCAGAGTTTGTACTATTTAACCACAGCCAACGGATTTCAGTAGTCACAAGGGACTAGTTCCGTTTACGGTGTTTTAGGAGAAACACATCTAACCAGTACACACCCATTCAACATTCCGATGCCAGGAATCACCCTCGGCAACTTTCAAGAAAAACTTTGAGACGGGGAGGCTACAACCTCGCGTAGCATGGGATCAAATTTATACCGCGCGCTCTAAGGGGTGCCCCCCTCTCGGTCCCAACCGGAAACACCCATGCCCCCTGACCGGATGACTGGCTTTAATCCAGGGCCATGGAACCCTCATCCCGGCCCCTCTATTTGGTGTGTACAAGGAAAGAGGTTAGCAACTTACTAAACCGTACTCTTTGCAGAAAACATGTGGCAGCACGAAAGGGGAAGAACGGTAACGTGGCTCAGTCCACGTTAACGTCGGAGTTTACCGGATGACGTAAGACTCACATGCTACAACAATACCATCTTACTACCTTTCATGTCACCACATGATCAGGTCATCTCTCATCAAAGATCACAGTAACTTCGAAACACATGGTTAGTTGCCTTGCATGCAACGTAATACTCACCGATGCTCACATGCCATGCACAAACCATTCAAGCAACATGCAAAACACCTGTCATATCAAAGGTTCAAACATGCTTGCCTGGTTCGGAGAAGTCGGAGTCTATCTCGGCGAAGTTCGCGGCTCCGTCACCTCCTCCGGAACCTACGGTATAACGAAACCGTATACTAACGCGAAAATCGTTGTGTGCATAAAAATTGTTCCAAAAAAATACTATAAAAAACTAGACAAAAATATAAGACTGACAGAAAAAGGATCAATCAAAAAGCATCTTTTATTTAAAAGATATAAGGGTTTTAGTCCAAGGACTAATCTGTGATGAAACAGAAAAGATCCAGGGACTTGTTTGAGAAAACAGAAAACGGATCGGTATGAAATACGCCAGCCCAGAGAGAAAACACGTTTTTCCCGAAGGCGCTTTCAGAAAACGGTTCGAAGGGGAAAAGAAGAGAGGCTGACGGGGGGGTCCCACCCGTCAGGTTCAAAACTCCCAACGGAGTTCGCCGGCGCCCGAAGGCTACGGTGGTCGCCGGCGTTGAACCACGGCGAGGCAGAGTGATCGGAGGGTACCTACAGGTTCAGGGTGTTCTTCCGCGTCGGTGGGTGGTGGACTTGGCCGTCGGAGAGCACCACATCGACGACGACACTATCTCCGGCGGACGGTGGTTCGGGCGATGTTGGAATGCTCCGGTGGGTGCTGCAAGCTTCAAATTGATGTGCTGGTCAGAGATGTGGATGTACTAGGAGGCTACTGGCAAGAGCTGAGGGGTAGGGGTGCACGCACGGGAGTGAATCGCGCTGGATCCCGAAGCGGGTCGAGGCGGCCGGAGTTGGGGAAGAAGACTCCCTCGGGGCACTCCCAGTGGCTTGGCGTGGTACTGGTGGTGTGTAGAGGTGGTGCGGGTTCGAGTTCGAGCTCGGGGCCTCCTTTTATAGGCGATCCGAGGGGGTGGCCGTGAACGGGATAGCTCCGGCGAGCAATTACGGCGAGGCAGAGGTTGGGCAGGGGGTTTAGGTGGCTAGGCACCATCAGGGAGGATCACTGGCACCGTTTCTCTGCTCAAACCTCAGTCGGGCTTGCGTAATGCACTGGCCCTCGACAAAATGGCCGTACGGGCACGGCGGCGGCAGGGAGCACGCTCCGCGCCTACCAGTTCACGACGACGGACCTGCGGCGTGCACGGGTGAGTGGATGGCCACGCGGTGGCCTCTGGTGGCTTGGGCGGTGCTGGACTGCGCCGTCCAACGCTGCGCCTCTCTGGCAGCCGCAAAGGGCATTGCTGCCGTCGCTCACGGGGTGGCGCACCTCCTCCTCCTCATCGCCGACGCCCGCAAGCTTCCAGGCGATCGTGCGGCGCAGGGATAAGAAGGAGGCACAGGGCGCACGGTGCCACCGTGGCTACTAGCGAGATCGAGAAGGGGTTCTGAAGAAAACGACATCGGCCACTGAAACTGTATCTCTGAACTTCTGAACTTTGACAGTAACAGTGCCCTTCAGGTGTTCGATGAAATGATTTGGCATGAAGAAAAAAAATTCTGGAGCTGGGACTTGGTGAGGTGACCTCTCAATGCATCCAGAGGCTGCCTGAATTTTCTCAGATTTTTAGGAGGAGAAAACAAATGGATTTCATCGAATTTGGCAAATATGGTCCAAACTTGCAGCAAGCACAATTTGAAATTTTTGAACTGGAGACCAGTGGATCATCATGGATCTTGGTTGAGGGCTCTAAGGACTAGCCAGGGAAAATGGTTTGGAGGCAAAACTCAAAGGAGAAAAGGTAGTTCCTTTGTAAATCTCCAAGAGCCAAAGTAGAAGGCAGAAAATAATTTTGATAAGAAATAAATGGAAGGAAAAATCATGGGGAAGTTCAACTTGCTGGATTTGAAGTATATCTTGATACAATGATGGGAGATGGCTTTTGGGAGGGGATTTCCACGCATGTCATGGCAAGAGGAGTTTTTGAAAGGGAAAAGGATCACTCCAAATGCCATAGGCTATTTTAAAAAGATTTTCAAAAACTTTCCCCAAATGAAAAACATTTGTGTTGAGTCCACATAAGATGGAAAAACCTCCAAGACCAAAAATCAAGTATTGGGTGAATCCAAACAAAATACTTGTCATAAAAGAAAATCTTTGAGAGGGAGAGTTCTTTAGAAGAAAAATTTAAATACCCTCCTTCAAATCAAATAAAGATTTTGATAAAACCAAAATAAAATTTTTGGGTGTCACAACACCTACCCCCTTGGGAAAAATCTCGTCCCCGAGATTTTCAGCTGATTCCTCAAATAGATGTGGGTAGTCTGCCTGAAGAAAATCTTCTCTTTCCCATGTAGCTTCATCCTCGGTGTGATTGCTCCACTGAACCTTGAAAATTTTAGTTGTTTTCTGACGGGTCCTCCTTTCAGACTCTTCCAATATCTTTACTGGCCGCTCTCTGTAGGTGAGGTCTGGGTGCACATCAATGCTCTCATGAGATACATGCTTCTCCGGGTTGCTCACACATTTCCTCAACTGTGAGACGTGGAACACGTCGTGGACGTCTGACAGCTCTTTGGGTAGGTCTAGCTGGTAGGCTACTGTGCCTCTTCATGCAACTATACAGAAGGGTCCAATAAATCTCGGGGCTAGCTTCCCTTTAATTTTGAACCGTTGCAGGCCCCTCATAGGAGACACTCGTAGGTATACATATTCACCGGGTTCAAAGCTGACCTCATGATGTTTTCGATCGTAATAGCTCTTTTGTCGGCTTTGAGCTATCTTGAGTCTGTCCCTGATCTGTTTAACTTTCTCCTCGGCTTCCTTGAGCATGTCTAGGCCGAAGATACGACTGTCACCTGTCTTTGACCAATTTAGTGGGGTACGACACCTCCGTCCGTACAATGCTTCAAAAGGTGCCATTTGTAAGCTGGCTTGGTAACTGTTGTTGTATGCGAACTCGGCATACGGCAAACTTTCTTCCCAACTGGATCCATAGGTGAGCACATAGGCTCTCAGCATGTCCTCTAGGATTTGGTTCACGCGTTCAGTTTGTCCATCAGTCTGGGGGTGGTATGCTGTACTGAATGCTAGTTGAGTGCCCAGAGCTTGTTGTAAGTGATCCCAGAATTTAGAGACAAATTGAGTGCCTCGGTCGGATATTATAGTCTTTGGGACTCCATGCAGGCAAACTATACGGGAGAGATAAAGCTTAGCAAGCCTTTGAGTGGAGTAGGTCGTCTTCACGGGAATGAAATGTGCTACCTTGGTTAGCCTATCTGTGATGACCCATATGGCATCATTTCCGCGCTGCGATCGAGGTAGTCCGACGATGAAGTCCATCCCAATTTCATCCCATTTCCACTCAGGTATCCTGTTTGGCTGTAGTAGCCCTGCTGGCTTTTGATGCTCGGCTTTAATGTGCTGACATGAATCGCAACAAGCATTGAATGCGGCTATATCCCTTTTCATACCGTGCCACCAAAATCTTTCCTGAATGTCTTTGTACATTTTGGTTCCTCCAGGGTGGATCGAATATGGGGCGGTGTGGCTTTCGGTTAGGATTTGTTGCTTGAGTTCCTCAATGTTTGGTATGCAAAGTCTGTCCCCGTACCATAATATTCCCTCATTGTCTGTGACGAACTCTGAAGCCTTGCCAAGGCTCATTTTTCTCTTTATACCTTCGATGCTGGGATGTCCCTGTGGAGCCTTCTTAATTTGTTCCATTAGGGTGGGATGTATCTCCAGATTTGATACGTTGCCCTCGGAGACTAACACCATGTTGAGTCTAGCGAACTCCTGCTGAAACTCAGGCCTCAAGTTCTGTGGACTGTCGTTGCCCGGGCTGGGGTTCCGACTAAGAGCATCTGCCACTACATTTTCTTTCCCTGGATGGTAGTGAATGCCGACATAGTCCTTGACCAATTCCAACCAGCGTCGTTGTCGTAAATTTAGCTCTGGTTGCGTGAAAATATATTTAAGGCTCTTATGGTCCGTATATATTTCACAACGATTTCCCAACAGAAAGTGCCTCCATTCTTTGAGTGCATGGATGACTGCTGCTAGCTCCAAGTCATGAGTAGGATAATTTTCCTCATGCTTCCGTAGTTGCCTGGAAGCATACGCGACAACTTTGCCGTCCTGCATCAATACGCACCCGAGGCCCTTCCGGGATGCGTCACAATACACTTCAAAACTCTTGTGTATGTCTGGCACAATCAAAACCGGTGTTGTTGTTAGTTTCTTTTTGAGTTCTTGGAAGCTTTTCTCGCACGCTTCCGTCCATACAAATTTCTTGTCTTTCTTGAGCAACTGTGTCATTGGTTTTGCCACAGTGGAGAATCCTTCAATAAATCTTCGGTAATATCCAGCCATTCCTAGGAAACTCCGTACATCAGTTACGTTGGCTGGTGGTTTCCAGTCAAGTATGGCTTTGACTCTTTCTGAGTCTATGGCCACGCCTTCTTGGGTCAATATATGGCCTAGAAAACCAACTTGTCTTAGCCAAAATTCACACTTGCTAAATTTGGCGTACAATTGATGTTTCCTTAATTCTCCCAATACAATTCTGAGATGTTCAGCATGTTCTTCTGGTGTCCTTGAGTATACCAGAATATCATCAATGAACACCACAACAAATTTGTCCATAAATTTCATAAACACTTTGTTCATGAGGTGGATGAAATATGTGGGGGCGTTCGTCAGTCCAAACGGCATTACTGTGAACTCATATAATCCGTATCTGGAGGTGAATGCTGTCTTAGGGATATCTTCTGTCCGTACTTTTAATTGATGATATCCCGATCTTAAATCAATTTTTGAGAACACCTTGGCTTGTGCGAGCTGGTCAAACAAATCGTTTATCCGTGACATCGGATATTTGTTTTTGATGGTGACCGTATTGAGAGCTCGATAGTCTATACACAATCTCAGTGTCCCATCCTTTTTCTTGGCGAATAATACTGGCGAACCCCAAGGTGAGGAGCTGGCTCGAATAAATCCTTTGTCCAGTAATTCCTATATTTGCTTCTTCAATTCTACCAACTCTGAGGGTGCCATTCTATAAGGTTTCTTATAGATGGGGGTGGTGCCAGGTGCTAGTTCAATGCTGAACTCTATCTCTCGGTCTGGTGGCATGCCTGGTAGTTCTTCGGGAAATACGTCGGGAAACTCGCACACCACTGGAACTTTTCTCAATTCTGAAATGTCCACTTTGTTCAACTTTGGTTGCCGTGACCGTGGTCTCTCTTGAGCTGTAACCTTTATTGTCTTGCCGTGATGGTGAGTGAGGATTACAACCCGATTGAAACAGTCAATAAATCCCTTGTTGGTGGTCAACCAGTCCATCCCTAGGATAACATCTAGTCCTTTATTTTCCAACACGATGAGATTAGCCTGAAACCTTAGTCCTTCGAATTCAATAATCACTCCTTGGCAGTAACTCTATCTGCTTATTCCCGGGGGACTTGATGATCATAGATTTTTCCAAAGGAAGTATCGGAAAACCATGTTGTAAAACAAAACTCTTCGAAATGAACGAGTGAGAAGCTCCAGAATCAAACAAAACCGTGGCAGGTATTGTGTTGACAGGGAACGTACCGAGTACGATGTCTGGGGCATTCTGTGCTTCTTCCTTGATCACATGGTTCAGGTGACCCTTCCTGTGATTGTTGTTGGGATTGAAATTGTTACGCTTGGGAGCTGGATTGTTCCCACCATTGTTCGGCTTGGGGGCCGAGTTCCTCGGCTTTGGGCACTGCTTGGCATAGTGACCTTCCTCTCCACAAGCATAGCAAGTGACCCCTGGGCGGTATGTAAAGTCCTTGTCCCTTGAATGAAACTGTCTGGTTGGACTTAGAGTAGTAGTCGTGGATTTTCTCGCTTCATTCCTCTGAACATCAGTCTTGCTCCGGTTGTTGCGAGCAAGAGTCGTCTTGTCCCTTTTTCGCTTACGAATATCCTCCAGACTGCGGCGCTCATTCTCCAAAGTAATGGCCTTGTCAACCAGAGTTTTGAAATCTGGGAAAGTGTGTACGACTAGTTGGCATTTTAGTGCTGGCGCCAGGCCGTCCAAATTTTTTTCCATCCTTTTGTTCTCACTCATATGCTCATCGTAGGCATAACGAGATAGCTGGGTAAACTGACTGTTGTATTCCGTCACTGTCATGCCTCTCTGCTTGAGATCATCGAACTCCCTTTTCTTGATTTTTATGATGCTCCTGGGGATGTGTGCCCCACGAAAGCCTTCCTTAAAATCTTCCCAGGTGATGTTATGTTCACTGGGGTGCATGTGTAGGAAATTTTCCCACCATGCGGCAGCTGCTCCAGTGAGGTAGTGAGGTGCATAAAGCACCTTCTCATCATCTGAACATTGAGCAATAATCAATTTTCTTTCGATGTCTCGAAGCCAATCATCGGCTTCAAGTGGCCAGTGTGAGCGAACGTTGGAGGGCGTGTCTTCTGCAGTTCAGACAACTTGGAGTGCGGTTGGTATGGCTCACAGTGGTTTCCCATATTGATGACGTGATTCATCATTTCTTGGTGTTGCTGTTGGCTTTGTTCGAAAAGGCGGCATACTTGAGATAAGGCTGCCTCGCTGTCCTGTTGACTAGACTGCCCCTGTGTGAAGTTGTTGCTTGTCTGTGTTCCATAAACTTCTTCGGGTGGATTTGGCATGGAACGAGTCCACGGACGAGACATTTTCCACTCTGGGGTATTATTTTGCAAAACTCATGAGGAGAACTGTGTGGCACAAGTTAAATTTTGCAAGGCAAATTTTTTTTTAAAAGACCTCAAGATTTTTCAAGAAAAAATTTGATTGCGCATGGAGAAGGACTGCTCAGCACATACTTTACATGCGATACGCAAACATATGATACATCACTCAGGATGTGCGTACACACTCCTGACATGTTATTTAGGCTAGCACACTCCTCCGGGATCCTACATGAAGCGCACACAACTACTACAAGCTTATGTACATATAAAACATATCATACAAGCAGACACATCGCGCGGCTACTAGGCGCACTCAGTCGAAGATGGTGAAGATGTCCTTCTGCCTGCCGAGGGTAAGACCCAGCGGTGCAGGAGACTCAACCTCCACCTCCTCCCTAATGGGCTCCAGGCGCGTAGCACTGCGCTGAGGAGATGGCGCGGGTGCGACAGGCGGTGTTGTGGGTGCGGCAGGCGGTGCAGCTCTGACTGGAGTAGGAGCAATGACCTGGTCGAACTCCTCAGTGGTAGGCAGACGGCGAGCAGTGGCCAAAATGGCAGGTGAATAGGATGCTGAGGACGAGACGAACGTCAGTGGCGGTGCCATGTGGAGAAGCTCCCTCCTGTTGGTAGAACAGCCCCGAACTAAGTCCATGCGGGAAGCCACAAGATCGTCCACGAGGTTGTCGAAAGCTGCCTCCAGAGCTTTGAGATACTCAACAAGCATCTCGATAGCTTCATCTCGCTCTCCCCTATGGCAGACGAATGCATAGTGACAAGTATATGGCACATGGCATGGGAGGTAGCGGTAGCGACGAGTCTTCATTGAAGGAAGAATATCCCGAAGGCGAGCTATCGCCTCACGGGCGGCCATCTGCATGGCATGCCTCTCCGTAGGCATGGCCCTTCCCACAAAACGGAAGTGGCGAGACGCAGAACGTCCTCCCTTGAATTGCACCACGGCCTGGTGCATAGACACGTCGTCGCTGAGCTTGTGCTGGTAAAGCGTGAACTCCAGACGAGTCGCTGGCCCGATCGTGAGCTTGGTGATGGAGACGAGGAGTTTGACAAACCCCTCGGGCACATTAGTGAACACCCGAGTCTCGCAGTCGCTGCCAGCCATCTACAAAGGTAGGCAAAAATTCTGAGTAGTCAAATCATAAATTTATGATGACCAACAGAAAATAGCTACATTTGCAAAATGCTGAAAAAGCAGTAAAGACGCTAATAACCGATTAGCGATCGCACCTAGTGGCTTCCTACAATCAACCTCGCTCTGATACCAAGCTTGTCACGACCGGTTTTCCAATAAAAATATTTATTGAGAAACCGATCCCTTTTACGGACCAGTAGAGAAGAATCCTTCTCACTGGTAGACAATTTCTTGATCACAGAAGAAAAACCAGCAGTACTAAATATAATACAAGGTTGAGCGGAGACTGCTCAACAATTTATTACAAGCACGCCGATATTACACATAAAGGCGGATAGGGTGGCTTAACTACCGACTCAAAATAAAAGCGGTGGTGGATATGTCACAGTGAAGTGGGTGACATGACTCCTGAATCTAACAGCTCTTCGAATGTCGGAGTGAGGCTCGAGGATTCTTATTGAGGGTGGCGGAAGCGTATATAATACAAGTGACCAATATCCAGGATCGCACGGGACTGACTGGGACTCCTCTAGGCGTCGGACTCACTATCAAACTCTTCATCCATGAGATCGCCTTCGTCAACATCTGGCCAAATCAACAAGCCAGGTGAGTACTATGAAAGTACTCGCAAGACAGTTCAGACATAAGATATAACAAATGTAAACATGATGCATATGAACAGATTAATAGAGCGCACTCAGACAATGAGATAGCAATGCATGGGAAATAAAAGGCAAGTCGGGCGGTAGTCCTCCCGAAATCCCAATGTAGTACTGAAGGCCAATCGAGTGTGTGAATGACTCCTCGAAAGGATACAAATGAAATAACAATGCCGCAGTCGGGCATCAAGGCGACACCACATAAAGGGCTTATAATGGAATATAAATGACAGTGCGTGCCACAGTCGGTCGTCTGAGCGACATCACGTAAAGGGCTTATATCAAAAGTAAATAACGGGCATGCCACAGTCGGACGTCTGAGCGACATCACATAAAGGGCTTATATTGAAAGTAAATGACAAGAGTGCCACAGTCGGACGTCTGAGCGACATCACATAAAGGGCTTATATTGAAAGTAAATGACAAGAGTGCCACAGTCGGACGTCTGAGCGACATCACATAAAGGGCTTATATTTCATAACTTAATATTTCAGTAGCTCATGAATTTAAATCATTTCAAGGGGATATTCAGGTACGAAATAATAAACCGGTTAGTCCATCCACATGAATAACATTCAACAGAGTTTACCACTCAAGCTTGTTTACCGGGGATTTCCACGGAAACTGACACAGGGATCGACATGAATGTGGATATGTTGGCCATGGTCCTTGACCATGGACACGATGACTCGGAAGGATTTGACTCTGCGGAGTTTGTACTATTTAACCACAGCCAACGAATTTCAGTAGTCACAAGGGACTAGTTCCGTTTACGGTGTTTTAGGAGAAACACATCTAACCAGTACACACCCATTCAACATTCCGATGCCAGGAATCACCCTCGGCAACGTTCAAGAAAAACTTTGAGACAGGGAGGCTACAACCTCGCGTAGCATGGGATCAAATTTATACCGTGCGCTCTAAGGGGTGCCCCCCTCTCGGTCCCAACCGGAAACACCCATGCCCCCTGACCGGATGACTGGCTTTAATCTAGGGCCATGGAACCCTCATCCCGGCCCCTCTATTTGGTGTGTACAAGGAAAGAGGTTTTTGCAGAAAACATGTGGCAGCACGAAAGGGGAAGAACGATCACGTGGCTCAGTCCACGTTAACGTCGGAGTTTACCGGATGACGTAAGACTGGCATTCTACAACAATACCATCTTACTACCTTTCATGTCACCACATGATCAGGTCATCTCTCATCAAAGATCACAGTAACTTCGAAACACACGGTTAGTTGCCTTGCATGCAACGTAATACTCACCGATGCTCACATGCCATGCACAAACCATTCCAGCAACATGCAAAACACCTATCATATCAAAGGTTCAAACATGCTTGCCTGGTTCGGAGATGTCGGAGTCTAGCTCGGCGAAGTTCACGGCTCCGTCACCTCCTCCGGAACCTACGGTATAACGAAACCGTATACTAACGTGAAAATCGTTGCATGCATAAAAATTGTTCCAAAAAAATACTATAAAAAACTAGACAAAAATATAAGACTGACAGAAAAAGAATCAATCAAAAAGCATCTTTTATTTAAAAGATATAAGGGTTTTAGTCCAAGGACTAATCTGTGATGAAACAGAAAAGATCCAGGGACTTGTTTGAGAAAATAGAAAACGGTTCGGTATGAAATACGCCAGCCCAGAGAGAAAACACGTTTTGCCCGAAGGCGCTTTCAGAAAACGGTTCGAAGGGGAAAAGAAGAGAGGCTGACGGGGGGGTCCCACCCGTCAGGTTCAAAACTCCCAACGGAGCTCGCCGGCGCCCGAAGGCTACGGTGGTCGCCGGCGTTGAACCACGGCGAGGCAGAGTGATCGGAGGGTACCTGCAGGTTTAGGGTGTTCTTCCACGTCGGTGGGTGGTTGACTTGGCCGTCGGAGAGCACCACGTCGACGGCGACACTATCTCCGGCGGACGGTGGTTCGGGCGATGTTGGAATGCTCCGGTGGGTGCTGCAAGCTTCAAATTGATGCGCGGGTCAGAGATGTCGATGTACTAGGAGGCTACTGGCAAGAGCTGAGGGGTAGGGGTGCACGCACGGGAGTGAATCGCGCTGGATCCCGAAGCGGGTCGAGGCGGCTGGAGTTGGGGAAGAAGACTCCCTCGGGGCTCTCCCAGTGGCTTGGCGTGGTACTGGTGGTGTGTACAGGTGGTGCGGGTTCGAGTTCGAGCTCAGGGCCTCCTTTTATAGGCGATCCGAGGGGGTGGCCGTGAACGGGATAGCTCCGGCAAGCAATTACGGCGAGGCAGAGGTTGGGCAGGGGGTTTAGGTGGCTAGGCACCATCAGGGAGGATCACTGGCGCCGTTTCTCTGCTCAAACCTCGGTCGGGCTTGCGTAATGCACTGGCCCTCGACGGAACGGCCGTACAGGCACGGCGGCGGCAGGGAGCGCGCTCCGCGCCTACCAGTTCATGACGACGGACCTGCGGTGTGCACGGGTGAGTGGATGGCCACGCAGTGGCCTCTGGTGGCTTGGGTGGCGCTGGACGGCGCCGTCCAACGCTGCGCCTCTCTGGCAGCCGCAAAGGGCGCTGCTGCCGTCGCTCACGGGGTGGCGCACCTCCTCCTGCTCGTCGCCGACGCCCGCAAGCTTCCAGGCGATCGTGCGGCGTAGGGATAAGAAGGAGGCACAGGGCGCACGGCGCCACCGTGGCTACTGGCGAGATCGAGAAGGGGTTCTGAAGAAAACGACATCGGCCACTGAAACTGTATCTCTGAACTTCTGAACTTTGACAGTAACAGTGCCCTTCAGGTGTTCGACGAAATGATTTGGCATGAAGAAAAAAATTTCTGGAGCTGGGACTTGGTGAGGTGACCTCTCAATGCATCCAGAGGCTGCCTGAATTTTCTCAGATTTTTAGGAGGAGAAAACAAATGGATTTCATCAAATTTGGCAAATATGGTCCAAACTTGCAGCAAGCACAATTTGAAATTTTTGAACTGGAGACCAGTGGATCATCATGGATCTTGGTTGAGGGCTCTAAGGACTAGCCAGGGAAAATGGTTTGGAGGCAAAACTCAAAGGAGAAAAGGTAGTTCATTTGTAAATCTCCAAGAGCCAAAGTAGAAGGTAGAAAATAATTTTGATAAGAAATAAATGGAAGGAAAAATCATGGGGAAGTTCAACTTGCTGGATTTGAAGTATATCTTGATACAAAGATGGGAGATGGCTTTTGGGAGGGTATTTCCACCCATGTCATGGCAAGAGGAGTTTTTGAAAGGGAAAAGGATCACTCCAAATGCCATAGGCTAATTTAAAAATATTTTCGAAAACTTTCCCCAAATGAAAAACATTTGTGTTGAGTCCACATAAGATGGAAAAACCCCCAAGACCAAAAATCAAGTCTTGGGTGAATCCAAACAAAATACTTGTCATAAAAGAAAATCTTTGAGAGGGAGAGTTCTTTAGAAGAAAAATTTAAATACCCTCCTTCAAATCAAATAAAGATTTTGATAAAACCAAAATAAAATTTTTGGGGGTCACAGCCGAACACTAAGCATTTTGAATTTTCTGTATTGAATAGGCAATGCAGTAGCCCCCGAGACACTAGTCGGGGGGCAACACCAGATTAGGGGATCGATGTGCCCCTTTAATATTAGTAAATGATAAGCCCAAAGCCCAATAGCCCCCAAGCCTTAATGTGGGCACGGGTGGCCGAATTAAGGATCGATATCCAGAGTAAAATCACAAATTATGTATAATGATTCTACGTATCCAAGTACTCTACATTATTAATGCTTGGATTTCCGCATTGTACAAAACTTTGATGACCGACCATCAGCTTCAACCTCCTCGGCGAGTAGCCGGGGAGTGTTTGTCCTACTTTATAAAGCCTTTATAAGGGAAAAGATTTACGACAAACAAGGCAATCTGGCCATATGGTTTTATAAACAAAGGTACACTGAGATATATGTTATATTACTTTTTAACGTAAGAAACATCTTCCGAAGAAAATGGTCCCGCTATCGGTTCCTTTCTTTGGGTTGTCATGCTGATCATGATCACAAAACCTCACCTCCGATCAATGTGGGAGGAAAATATCGGGGATTTAGTGTGGGAAAGTTCCCGAACTCTATGGTCTTAATGAACCAAAATTTTCACTTCCATCGTTGCTGACCAATTATATTCTTAAGATAGCTAGCTTTCGGCTTCACCCAGTCTGAGGTACTAATCCGGATGACCCAGTAGTAAAAATCATAGAGGTGCTCGCTTTACCCACTAGCCGAACAATTGGAACGTAGGGTTAAACACAGGAGCCAGGCAACCCAGCTTGGCCAAAATCTTAAGTCAAATTTGATGCATATTTTTGGCTTTATAACGATAATTACGGAAGGCAGCGCTTGTATACTGAATACAAATACTGATGATATATGTTTATTTTGACTCTGTTGCGACTGTTTATCAGTTGAAAGTGGCCCATCGCCGGCTTCTACCCATTTGTAGATACTACGCAGGGTGTTTCCACAGTAACAAGACAACCCTTAGCCGACGTCTCGGTGCCCAGAGGCGGTTGGGTTAGCGAAAACAAGGCAATCAGATATGCGGGCTTTATAACTTTCACTTAGTCATAGGAGATTTAAACTGGGGAAGCTAGCTACGAGCCCCCGGTTAGTGTTCGGCACAAACCGAAGTCTAGCCATTAACACTTCGGCCAATGTTATGAAAGGCCCATCGTTTAACATGGGGTAATCGATATCGATCTATAGTTTGACGCCGTCATCGGATTGCTGACTAGTTTACGCCCATTGTGATAGTCAGTTTTTGGCTTTCTCCACTGAGGTGCTTAACCATTCGAGCTGGAAGCACAATCGTAGCGGTTCTCCCTTTGCACACCTAGCCGAACAAAGCGAAACGTAGGAGGCAAGCACAGGAGCCGGACAAACCAATTATTGACCGAAGACACAATTCAAAACCGATGCATATATACCAATATCCGAGAATGTTTTTGCCGAATCTCTAAAGGTGTCCGGCGTTGCACTGCAAGAATTATGCTGGAAACACACAAATTGTTTAAGAGTGCCATAGGCTTGGAAAACCAAAAAACTTCAGTAAAAACTTTACGTCCGAACTAAATCAAGTTTTTTGTGTCAATCCGAAATCGGTCTTAAAAAAATTGTGCTTCTGTTGAGCTTTAACATGAAACATCTGATCTCTGAGCTTCATGTAGGTCGGCCTTCCACTTCAACCTCGTTATCCCGAAGGTGGGTGCTTCTCTGAGGCCAGCTTAGCAAACTAAACACGAGCGGCTTTAGAGAGGAGCCAGGCTATTCGGCTATTGACTATACACTTGAGTCGAGAAAGGAGTGGTAGAAAAAGATTTTGCAATGACTTAGAAGAAAACAGTTATTATAAAATGACTCAAATAAATTTTAAGAGCCCCCAGCTAACTTGGGAAAAATAAGTGTTAAATTTAATGCTTGTTTGAACTGAATAAAAATTAAAAAGTCTGAGCATGAAAGCCACTTACCTGGTTAATGTACTTGGTGTTGATGGCGCGGTCCAAGCTTGCTGCGGGATGAGGTTCCAGGACCCAAGCCGGTCCCGAGGTGGCCAAGCAAAGAGCTTGGCTTGATGAAGTGACACCACAACACTACCGATGTGGCGAGGCGAAGCCCCCCGTCTAGCCGAGGAGACAAAGTAGGTCGGCAGGGTGACGCCTAAGTGACCGTGTGACGCCTCCGAAGTCGATTACAGGAAGAGGAGGTTGACCCAGTGGGGCGATGACACTATCTGGCCGATGCTGACATCAGCTTGCCCAGCATAACATAGCTGTAGCAGATTATCATGCATACACGAAGTAGCGCAAGACAAAGAGAAAAAAATGGTATAAAATAAATAATTTGAGAAATATAGTCTGAACGCCGAATTTAGCTTGACAGCATGACGGCGGTGACCACGCCATGTTGCGTGAATTTGTCCGAAAGACCGAGCTATGGACTAGAGCAACGATAATAGCCCGGAACACTCCGGATGGTGACCACAGTGATCTGCGTACATAAGACAGTACAAACTGGCAGAGAATATGTGGGTACAAATAATTTATGTAGTAAAATTTTAACAGGAAAAATATAACCTGACTTATTTGGACTACGGGCGAAGCGGATACGGATTCATAATGTGCCACGGTGCGTCAGGTTGGCCAAGTCATGGCTGAACAGTCCACGATATCATGGTCATGGAAACAGCCAGGTTTCGTACGCAACACCTAGAAAGTAAAAAAGCTAACATGGAGCTTTACGCACATTAGTATAGCTTAGCCATGATGGAGTATTCATCGAATAATTAGTACACGCATGCCTAGACAAGAAGTATTAGTAGCCAACAGCCTTGATATAATCTAAAGTTAAAGTAAAGAAATAGAGGATCTCCCTGATGGATGACGCCAAGTAGGGATCTTCTCAGCTCCGCGGGCTGTGCACCCGTGCGAGTACTTCTAGTACCGCACATTGGCTGGGTTGGAACGATGGAGTAGGAGTGCACCAGATTAGTACGCATCATTACCTGTAGTGCTGCTACATATTGAATTGACTTCACCCGTCGCCATCATCAGATGAAATAGTGCACAGATGTCGCAGTCTAGACCCTAGTTGTAATCTGCGAACACAATTGAAAAGACTGGCAGAAAAAATTCTTGACGGACTCAACTGGTGACCGATATGTCTAATTGAAAAGATAGCACCTAATTTCAAATATAGATGTAGGAGTAAAATAAATCTACACCAAGGTCCCAGCCCCAGGCCCGAGGTGACCGAATAGGTCGGCAGGGCTCACCGAAGTGGCAACGCAATGCTGTTGATGTGGCGAGGTGGAGCCCCCGGTCCAGTTAACGTGACGAAGTTGGTCGGCTGGTGACGCTGAAGTCCTCCGAGTAGGTTGATGAAGATATGGCGGATCCCCTAGTCCAGCCGAGGTGACGGAGTAGGTCGGCAGGGCAACGTCGGAGCCCCCGCACTAGCCAATGTGTCGAAAACAGGTCGGCGGAGGTGGGACGACGAAGTCGGCATGCCAAGGTGATGGTGTGATGCAGCCGAAGTCAATTGCCTGCACACATATAATAGGGCGGCTCAAAAGTAATACCAATAACGGAAAAAAATCTTCTACTTAATTAATTTAAGTGAAGTAAGTAATTAAAGAAATATGGCATGGGTGCCGAGGTCGGCCTGACGGAGTGGCAGCACGGAGATGTCGGCACAGGTCGGAAATCCGCGAGAGGCTGGATTTATTCTGCGTGTAGCAGACCAAAAAGCAAATTCTTCTACGTCCCATGTGATCTAGTGTTAAATCAGACCGGCCTCAACGAGAAGTTGTAATGGCAATTGACAAAGAACAACAAAAGTCAAGCATTAAATTTTGCCTTCACGTGAATTAGTAAAGCAAAAGCTAAGATGCTATTCATTAATTAAACCTTGACGGAAGTGTTGTAATTAGTCAAATAGTATTATATTTAATGAACTGATTGACTTCCCTGGTGGATCACGTGAAGAGGAACTATAGCATGTCATCGCTTGACGCCACGCGAACCTGAAAAAGGAGTCGGGCACTGTGGCTCTCCTGAGACCCATGTGGCGGAACCTGAAAAGCTGTAGTGGTATAGGGTTTTTTTACGTGAGGCAACGCCCAGATCGGCCTGGCCCGATCTTGCCACAGAGCTCAGCCGCCAGACGTCCTACCGCTGCTGCTATAGGCACGCCACCATACCCATGTGCGCCTTCTATCAAAGGTTCGCACGCGCATCAAGGTCATCCGCGGATGTTTTACCTGGGATAGATGGCTAGCTGTTGCACTCGAGGCTGCCTAGAAATTCTTCTGCGGACAAAATAGCATGGGAAAGTAGATATCTTTTCGCAAACAAATTGATCTATGCAAAACGAAATAAACTAAAAGAGCAACACCTGATTTGGCATCGGTTGAAAATCTCATCGAACCGCGACGATCGCCTTGCGGGCTCTCAATGAAAGCACCAATGACGGTGTTAAATCTGGCATATCTCGTAGTAGGGGTCCTAAGCTAGGCGTCTTGGAGCGATGGTAACATGGACACGGGATTTTACCTAGGTGCAGGCCCTCTTGATGGAGGTAAAACCCTACGTCCTGCTTTTGATTGTATTCATATGGGGTGTAGTACAGAGTACATGTATCTACCACAAGATTGTTCTAATGAATATTAGATTATCTATTGACTAGCCTGGCCTCGGTTTATATAACACACTAGAGGCCTAGGGTTTAGAGGAGTCCTTGTCTTGGGCGCCAAGTCTTGTGGAATCCTCCTTGTATGCGGCATGGGCTGCCTGAAGTGGCCCATAAGTGAACCGCCGTGGGGGTCCTCGGCCCGATCCAGCTGGTCGGGAGACGATGTGGTGAGTACCCCCTAGCCCAGGACACCGTCACTTACCAGGTAGTACAATTCACCAGACCTAGCACAATCTGTCTGGAGACCGAAGATGGCATTAAAATGCAAAAATCATGGAATATTTTGCATCTTGGCAAGTTCTACCCATAAGGCGCGGTTGCCGGGCTCAGCCCACGGCAACCACTTTTTGTACAAGCATTGCCGATGTGCATGTAACCCTTTGTACAAAGCCAGGTGCAGACCCTGTGCGAAGATAATAAAATGAAGCGTTGGCGCCTAAGACTTGCATGCATGTTTACTTATCTGACTTTGCTATAGTCATTAAATCATATAGAGATCGTGTGCTGCTCTTTTTCCCCTTTACTAGCAACAGGGATCCTGCCATGGATAAACTCCCCGAAGGGAAGAAGTGAAAACAAGCTGGCGTATCAAGCCCCAGCAGCGTAAACCAGATACGTTCCCCTAGCCATCCATGGTATACCCCTGTATAAAAAGCTTGTGCGTAGAAAACCTCGTCGCCCTCAACATCTGTGCTCCCTTCCTTTGATTCGAAGGAATACTACAATCAGGAGGGTTGCAGTGGCATTTGAAGGAGGGTTGACGAGGGGCTGGCTCCCTTTCATGCCCCTGACCCGTCAGACCGGTTCTAGCGGCAGCAACGAAAGGGACCGGCAAGGTGTCTTGCCGGAAAACCTTGTTTACTTGGAAGTATTGAGGGGCCACCCCTCAGCATGGACATAACACATGCACAAGTACCCGACAGGCATATATTTTTTCGTTAATACGCGGACAGACAAGTACAAACCATACAAGGTACAAACATGGATGGAGGATTACATAATTTAAACTAAAGTTTAGCTGACGCCTACATCTTTTAGATTGAAAAAACATAAGTGCCTCGTAATGCCTTTCTTGTCCCTCTCCTCCTAGGAGCTATAGTGGGAGGTGAGGAGGGCAAAAGGAGTGCCTAGGCGGAAGCCCAGCCTGATCCTGTCAGGGCCCACGAGATGTAGCCTGACAGGATCGAGAGGGCGGGGACGAAGGCGGAAGGGCGGAAGGAGCGGCCAAGCGATGCCCTGGTCACTACCGCTAGGACCAGAGGAACGCGGTAGGAAGGACACCGACTGGAAAGACGAAGCCAGAGTCCATGAGGAAGCCTGCCGGAGCCCAGCTGGAGGAGGTGGAGGCATCCACACACAACCCCCCGGCAAATCACTATGCCGAGGAGAAGACCAAGTGCAGATGATGGTGTTGCCGGCACCTGGCTGACGGTGACGGTGCGTCCGGTGCTCAGCTGGAGTCCAAGCCGCCGTCCTCCCGCTCGATGCTGTCATCTTCGCCATCAGTGTCCTCTTTGTCGATGTCGTTGGAAGAGGAGCTTTCGTCGTCGGTCGAGCTCTCCGCGCAGCACCCTAAGCGAGCACCCGAACGCCCGAAGACCTTGATGGAGAGCAGGTCTACGTTCATTAACTTAAAATGGAGGGCATGCCCCTCCGCCAAGCTATGGGCACGTGCGAATGTTTTCCAACCGCGACAGAGAAGCATCACATGAGGTGCAGGGAATTCAACATCCACCCGCATGTTTCCATTACAGCAACCCCTCATGTGCAGCTTCAGCCCACGCGGTTGTTGAACCTGAATTACCCTTGCAAAAGGGTTAGGAAGCCGAAGATGGCTGCGCGGGGGCCCGTGTAGCCTGACGATGAACTCCAGCGGCGTGTCCCCGGCATGGCCCTTCGTTGGAGCCAGGGCGGCTAGGGAAGGAGCGACTAGAGTGCCACCACGTCCTCCCCGGCCCCTAGAGCCTCGCCGACCGCGTTCGCGTCCCACAGCGCCACCCTGTGTGCTGGATTCTGCCCCGCATCTCCGGCTGGGGCAGGGATGCGTTGCTGAGAAGAGACCCTTGTCGCCACCACCAGAGTACAACCGCGCCCTCTCCCCCTCACCATGGTGGAAGAGGAGCACAATAAGAAGAAGGAGATGCATGGGTGAGTCCTTTCGCCCACCTCTGCGCTCCATATTTATAGCGGAGCGTGGCAGTGGGCTGGCTCCCCACTACCCCATGGCAATTGCCACACTCCACCAATCAGGTCCGTCTGCGTCATTGGCAACGTCCAGAATCGCCAACCGCCCTCATGCGCCTATCAACGGTGCTGAGCTTTCTGCCATGGCACTCATTCCCGCGCCCTCTGCATCCTCTACCAACCTTGTGCAATGCATGCAACGTACGTGGCGGAAACGATAACAGTAGTGGGGTGAGTGAAATGGCAGTTACCTCCCCGTGAACGTGCGCGGCCCACGGGCCATTACGTAGATAGCACCATGACGTTCAGCATGACTCGCGGGAAAAACAGCATGGTCTACGTGCCTGCCTGTGCATTTGTTAGGGCCTACCCCAATCATGCCCAGCGGCACGTATGGGCCAGACCCGAGGGCTCCTGTCGGTGCAATGAACATGCACGTTTGTTGACTGAGCCCATACACAGGCGTACTAATGATCATGCATTCAGCACCAACGCACAACACAAGGCCGAGCCAGAGAAGCCGTTCTCGTGAGATCAAGGAGCGTATCAAGAAGACCAAGCTAACATACAAGTCAAGATTACGAGAGGAGTGTCCCTTGCCGGCCAGGCGAGGCTGGCAAGGTCGATACCACAAGCCAATAGCAAAGCCAAAAAGCACCAGCCACGCCTCCGTGGCGACCGGAGACCGTCGCGCACACCCCTGCAAGAAGGCCCGGCAAGCCCTGCCCCCGGTAGGCACATGATAATTACCTCCGCTCCACTGTATCGCAACGCCAATCACTTGTCGATGCGGTGTCGAGCCCCTAGGCAGGTAAGTGGCTCTCACTAAGCACGTGGTGACCCACTGGAAGACAGATCACACCCCTGTGACACCCGTCTAAGGGCGTGTCAAGATGATAAGCAAAGCTAGCTAAGCGGTGATATAAGCTTGCCGGGGATGTTGTCGGTGTTCTGGGAACAGGGGTGCCCAGACTTGCCTGCCTACAGCCCGTGGCGTGGCTCCATCAATGGCCCGGTACGGCCCAGCTTCAGTAGCAGCAACTCAAGACCCTCACGGGGGGCCTCGCGAGGCGGACGACACCAAGACCTCCTTGGGGGTAGTCTCACTAGGCTGGCTCCCGAGGAGCGGAGATATCAATGAAAGAGGCACCTCGTGAGGTTCGCGTGACGTGACCCATGACGACCAAGGCCAGGCGGGAGCCAGCGGGCATAGTGTACCAGTTTCCTCTTTGGTGCTAAGGAGGCAAGCGCATGCACGGGGTCCTGAGGAATCAGGCAAAGGTTTCCATGTCGGTGCAACAAGACCAAGACCAGCAGGATGGCAGGACGGAGGTCATCGCGGAGCCCACAGCAGCGTCACCACCAGTGCCTTTGGCAGGCGAAGACTACTTTTGTCAAGATAGCTTGTACTAGTTGTCCCCCTTCAAACTTGGCCGTGTTGGGATCCCTTCCCGCCTAACATTTGGGAAGAGGACCAAGGCCACTATAAATAGGACCTAGCCACCACCGTAGCAAGGGGAGATCATTCAGACCATCCTCATACTCACCAGCTCATCGAGCTCAAGAACACCTCACCTCCTGAGGCTGTTCATCCACTGTACTAGTTCATCCTCAGCCCCTCGAGGCAATCCACCCACAAACTGGAGTAGGGTATTACACCGCAAGGTGGCCCGAACCAGTATAAACCCCTGTGTTTCTTGTTCTTTGGGTTCATCGAGCTAGGCCATGGGATCGTTGAGCGAGCGAGTTGGGGAGAGAGTGTTCTTCGTGTGCACACCAGAGTTCGAACCTCTCAAGGGTTCGCCGGAACCCGTGATCCGACATTTGGCGCACCAGGTAGGGGTGCGCCAAAGCCCCTCCTCCTTCAGTCGACCCGCCGACACCCCGCGGTTCCGTTGTCTGACGATCCGAGGACTCACGCCGACCATTGGGCTGCTTGGCCCATCTGGGCAGCGCCGTCCGCACAAGAAGATCTCAACTCCGCACTCCAGGAGGCCAGCACGCCACCGAACACCGACGGGCGCGGGCGGCGCGGACTGGCGCCCTCCACCCTCGCGCCACGGCGCACGCGCGCCACCATGCGATCTTCAGGCTACGCTACGGCAATGGCACCGCACACCCGACGGGAGCAGGCGAACATGCGAGCCGCGCTCATCATGGCGCGGGAACTGCTGCAATGCTGGCTGGCGGAGAGCGGCCATGATGCGCTGCTGGAGCGCGGCGCTGAGCTGCTGGATGCTGCTTCCAGAGGTACGCCGCCTTTCTGCTCCTTGCCCAAGCCTCAGGCTGTGGCAGAAGCGCGCGCGAGGCCCCAGCAAGCTCGCGTGCCCCCTGGGGCGCTAGGGGGGCTCGACGTCACCAACATAGACCTCAGCGCAGCCCGTCCTGCCGCGACGGCGCCGGCGCCAGGGGGGACAAGCGCTGGCGGTCCACCGCGAGGGCGCGCTGGAGTGCCACCCAGCGACCACCAGGGCGAGGCGCCACGGCTAGTGGCTCAAGGCACGGGGCATCCAAGCGACGGCTCCGGCGGGGCGACCGAGGACGCCTACATGCCCCGCATGGTGAACCTGGAGTACATGCCGGGGGAAGGCCCCAACCCGTTCCCCGAGCACGGATGAGAGGATGGAACGCCCGAAGCGGGGGCCTTCCATGAGACGCTCGGAGGCTTCGCCGACCCCTTCAGCGACGACGACGGCGGGGTACAACCAACATCTCGAGAGCAAGTTTACACTAACCATGGGCTATAGGTGAACCAGACCGCGGCAGCAGTCGGAGACCCCAGGGCGGTGGCTCCACCCCCGACGGGAGTGGTGCATTGGGGGCCGCATGGAAGGGCCAGGAGCCAGGGCCTTCCCCGCACCGCATGGAGCAAGGTGCTGCGCGGAGGTAGGTCCTCTGCCGGGGGAGGCGCCGGCGAGCCCTTCCCCCCGGCAGAGGGCCCGTGGTCGCCGAGGGTGGCGCCAGCATCCCCTTTACCCCTTGGCCTCGTCCTGGTTTCCGGACGCCCCAACGGTGGTCGGGGGTGGCACAGGGCGGGGCCCTCGTTTGGCGATATGAAGCAAGGCTCACGCCTGTGAAGGTCTCCGCTCATGACACTCTCACGTAATAATGAGTGGGGTTGTACATGCCCCGGAGTCTCTAGAGTGTCGCCCTTGGGCCTCGGGGGCTCCCACCCACGTCCTAGTGGAAGCACCATGCTCCGTGCTGATCGTCGACACTTTCCCCCAATGACTATGCTCACAGCCAGTGAAAGCACTTAGCTCCGCGCTGGTGGGAAGACTAGAAGACTAGCTAGGTGCCGTACGCGGCCATTTGCTTTCATGCCCTTTTCTGTAACTCGATTCGTCGCCCTTTTGGATTGAATTTGAAGTCTTTTTTGTTACCAAGCATGGGGGAGTCTTTTCTTGTCGGTTTCTTGCATTTTGGTTGCATGCTTTATTTTCGAGGCTCGCGCCTGCTACCCCTCCCCTTCCGAGCGCCTCGCGAGCGGGGGCTGGGTGTCGTACACACACGTCAGCCGCGTTCAGGCAAGCCCGGGTGGCGACAAACCCCCCAAGATCAAGGGTACAATCGCCGCAGGACCACCGTGCGCACACCCGGCCATAGTCTGGCATTTGCTCCTCGCGAGGCCCTCTCGGGCGGATCAGCAGGCTCCTCGGGAGATCTAAAACCTTGCGAGCCCCTAAAGGGCTCCCCTCTGGAGAAGGATGCATCAGCAACCTCAAAGCCCGCTCAAGGCCTGCAGGGATCAAGGTAAGTCACAGCAACAACCCTGCTGAGGAGCTCGCAAAAGCGCGTTTCAGGTTCGGCCTAAAAGATAGAACATCAATTTACATACACGAGGGGCTCCCCCTCCAAAATTCTCTCACGCCTTGCGGGGCCATGTCCAAGGTTCTGCGTGCAGGTTCAAGCGAAGCAATATGGGCTTAATCGGACATGCCACTCGCAACGTCATCCTGGTCGCTCTCGTACGCGCTGCTGGCACTGTCGCTAGCGTCGTCTTCGCCGTCGTCGACTGCGCCGTCTTCATCCGCCATGACCACCACCGCGTCGTCCTCGGTGGAAAACGCCCTGACCAGGGCGTCCACGTGATTGTCCACCCAGTGCGACAGGTTGTCCCGGATGGCCCTGGGCACTGGAGCAATGGCGGCGTCAAAGTCAAAGTGGGGGCCGAGGTTCTGGAGATGGCTGAAGACGCGTGAGAACGCGTGCCCAAGGAGGCCCCGGCTCCTCTCCTCGACAAGCTTGCGAGCCCTCGTGACCCTCCAGGCGCGTCATGATTTCGGTGAAGAAGCGGAGGTGGCTGGTGTAGTCTTCCATGCGGGGATGAGGGACACTCTCCTCGCAGATGACGCCCAGTACTCAGTTGGCCCTCACGCTGAGCGCCTGCAGCATGGGGGCGTGCTCGCGCTGCAGCATTTGCCGATGACACGCCTCCTCCCTGTTCTGATGCGCGAGGGATGCAGGGTCATCAATCTGCTGCTGGAGCGAGAGCAGATCAGCACGAGCTTCGGCCAATTCGGCCTGGGCAGAGGCCTGGGCCGCCGCAGCAGTCTTCTCGCGCTGCTCCACCTCGTCCAGCCGTGACCTGAGGGCGGTGGTCCTGCCCTCAGCTTCGGCCTCCGAGAACTTCAGCTTCAGGTCATACTCCTTGACAAGATCCGCACGACCTTTCGCTACCCTCTGGTCAACCTCCTCCTGGACCTTTGCTTCGCGTGCGGCGACGGCATCTTCGGACGTGGCCACATGGCACTCCCTCGTCTCCAGCCGCTCAAGCTCGAGGCTGCGCTCCGAGGCCTCCAACATCAGCGCTTCCTCACTCTTCTGGATCTCCTTCTCTTCGGAAGGCACCCCCCACATTGACGCCAAGACGGCCCTGCGCGCCTCAACCTGCTGCTCGAGGGTAGCATTCAAGGCCCAGAGCTCCTATTCACACTTCTCGGCGGCCTCGCGGCGGCGATCGGCCTCTCTAGCCTCTTCCAAGGCTCGGGCGCTAGCCTTGCGTGAGATTGCAAGGGACACCTCGGCCTTCGGACGGGCTTGCTCGTGCTGAAGATGCCCGAGGTTGATGGCCACCTTCAACTGATGTCGCTCGTCCGCCAGCCGGAGGCTCTCTGTCTCAAGGCGAGCGTCAACATCGACAAGATCTTCCCCGAGCCGGCTGAGCGCCCCCATCACCTCCCGGAAGAGCTCGTGGCGGACAGCGCCACGCCCGCGCGTAAGTTCCAATGCGCGGCCGGGTCCGCCCTCCGCCTCGTGAATCGTCGGGGAGGCTTGCGGTGGCTGGCCTTCTCCTAGCAGGGGGATGGAGGCTGGCGCCTTCCTCACCGCCTTTCGGGCCTCGGCGGAGGCGCTACAGCGTGAGCCCTCGCGGCTTGAAGAAGAAGCCAGGGCTGGGGCCACCCAGCTACGGGCGATGACCAACGGGGGAGCCCTCGGCACGCCTTCAGCACCCCAGACAGGACCGTGAAGGAGGGACAACAAGAACGTAGGGTCAAGACCCCAAGTCGGCGCACCCTCTGTCCGTGTCAAAACCGGCGAATCTCGGGTAGGGGGTCCCGAACTGTGTGTCTAAGGTCGATGGTAACAGGAGACAGCGGACACAATGTTTACCCAGGTTCGGGCCCTCTCTATGGAGGTAATACCCTACTTCCTGCTTGATTGATCTTGATGAATATGAGTATTACAAGAGTTGATCTACCACAAGATCGTAATGGCTAAGACCCTAGAAGTCTAGCCTGTATGACTGTATCCATTTCCGGACTAAGCCCTCCGGTTGATATAGACACCGGAGGGGACTAGGGTTGTACAAAGTCGGTTACAGAGAAAGGAATCTTCATATTTGGTCGCCAAGCTTGCCTTCCACGCCTAGGAGAGTCCCATCCAGACACGGGAGAGAGTCTTTGGTCTTGTATCTTCACAGCCCAGTCCGACCTATGTCCAACAGGCCAGACGCTCGAGGACCCCTTAGTCCAGGACTCCCTCAGTAGCCCCTGAACCAGGCTTCAATGACTAGGTGTCCGGTGCGCAGATTGTCTTCGGCATTGCAAGGCGGGTTCTCCTTTCTGAATACTCCAAGATAGTCTTCGGACGCAACGAACATGTCCGGATCTGCAACACAAGTACCACACACACAGCCATAGAGAGTATAATATTTCATGAGTCCCATCCGCTGACAACTTTTCACAAGATGACATCACGCCTGCCCGGTCATTATTTCGAACCATTTTCGTCTGCCCTTCCGCATTTCGAGATGCGGTTTCCATTGGCACGTCTTGTCAAAGTAGAGATCGTGTCCCCTTACTGCGGGATTCTCATCAATACGGGCGTGGGTAATCCAACCGTGCCGTTTACACAGCCGCTGGGAATAGGCGAGTTTTAAGGCGAGTGGGGAGGTGTTCGATTTTCACTGCCTTTATAAGGGGATAAGGATTCCCCTTCTTCACCCACGCCTTCTTTCTTCCTCTGCCCTTCCATTCTCGAGCTCCAGCGCCCAAGTTCTCATCTTTTCCACTCCGAGCAAGCTCTCAACCATGTCCGGCTCTGAAGGGCAAGGCGAGTGGATGGCCTCTTCCATCAAGGAGAAGGACATCGCCGAGCTTCGGGAGGCTGGGTATCTGGCGAAGGAGATCGCCCACCGGCTTCCGGCCAAGGGACAAGTCGTCCCTACACCAAAACCCAACGAGAGGGTGGTGTTCCTCCCTCATTTCGTCCGCGGACTAGGGTTTCCACTCCACCCTTTCGTCCGCGGACTTATGTTCTATTACGGGCTAGATTTCCATGATCTAGCCCCGAACTCTTTCCTCAACATCTCGGCATTCATTGTCATGTGCGAGGCTTTCCTCCGCATCTAGCCCCACTTCGATCTGTGGCTTAAGATCTTCAACGTGAAGCCGAAGGTGGTGGATGGCCAACACGCAGAGTGCGGAGGAGCCATGGTGAGCAAGATGCCCAATGTCACATGGCCCAAAGGCACGTTTGTGGAGACCGTCAAGGAGTGGCAAAAGCTTTGGTTCTATATCACAGAGCCTCGCGACGCCACCTGGGCTGCGGCTCCCGAATTCAAGTCCGGGGCTCCAATGCGGCTGACCTCCTGGATGGAGAAGGGCCCAAATTGGTCTTCATCGGACGAGCTGATGGCGCTGCAATCGCGCATCCAAAGCATGGTGGACAAAAAATATCAAGCTCGTCGACGTGATCCAGGTTATGCTAGTTCGCCAGATCCTCCCCTGCCAAAGCCGAACTTGCCCTCTATGGGAATTCGATCTGGACAAGCACCAGACCTTGGTGAGGCTCTTCGGCACTACTCACGAAGACTCCTGGAAGCTGCTCTTCAAGGGCGATGAGAAGCCGCCGGCCATAGACTCGGATCGTGGGCACGATCTTGCCCACCCCGCCAGTGTTGTAAGTCCTTCGCATCTCAAGGCGTACTCTCTACCTGCTTGTCCAAGGAGGGTAACTAAACTTTGCTAATTTATCCTTTCAGGAATGGATGGAGAAAGCGAAGCGAATTCACAGTTCGACTCCGCTGCCCGAGTCATCCCACTTCTGGCGAAGATGTTGGTCCCGGCGCCCTACCAGCCACCGGGGAAGAAGGCCAAGAAGAAGGCCAAGGGGGGGCGGGGTGGCCCCCGCAGCAAGGGTACTTCGGACGCGATGTCCGAAGACAAGACTCACTCCTCTGCCGTCGAAGATGACGATGAGGAGGAGGAGGAAAGCAACCTTCCCCCTGATGGGGGAAGGAAGAAGAGGGCGGCTCCACAAATCTGGAGGCGGAGGCGCCCAAGAAGGGGAAAGGCTCCCTCGCGGATAAAACCAGGTGGGACGTCGACAGCAGTCCGGAGGGACACCCGCGGAGCAAGCCCCCGGCCGCATCGTAAGTACTGAAAGAGTCGTACTTGCCCGTGTATCCGGCCTTTCCTCCTTGTTGTATTAACATGGTTAATTGTGCAATTGCAGTCCGGCCAACGACAGCTCCCAGCGATCCTCATCAAGAGGTTCGTTGGATTCAAGGGTGATGGCCAGCGCGTCACCGCCGGCCGCTAACTCTCCCATGGCCAAAGGCGACGTCGAGGTGCTGTCACGAAGGACTTTCCCAGGCCAGGGAGAGCCTCAGGAGGCCGTCAGGATGGCGCCAGAGGGCGAAACCTCAGCCGCCGGACGCATGGGGGAGCAGTTCCCCATGGAGACTGGCGATGGGGGCCGTATTCAATTCGGCCCCCGTCCGGATACGGTTCCGGAGACCTACACGGCTCCGGAGTCCGGCGTGCAGCCTCCTTTGAAAGACGGAGGTGTGCCTATCCCACCGGTGACCTCTGTTCAAGAAAGGGCATCGGACAATCTTCTGGAAGCGCTGCGAGGCGCTTCCATGGTGGAAGAACACCGTACCCTTATGGGTACGGTGATTGAGAGGGTTCAGTCCGTCAAGAGCGGACTGACCAAAGCCTGCAGTGGCCTGCTGACAGGTTTTGAGGTAAGCGACGCAAAGGAGAAAATCCCCATATGGACAGTAGCCCCTGAGACACTGTCCTGTGTTCAGAAAGCAAGACCGGACAGAGGATCAATTCATTTTTGCAGGAAACTAACTACATTTGTCTTGTATGAATGAGCAGGCGTCGTTACTAGCCGTGACCTCTCATGCTACCGAAGTCTCCGGACTAAAGCAGAGACTGGAGCGGGCCGAGGAGGAGCTCGGACAAACGAGGAAGCAGATGGAAGACCAGCAAGGTATGTAATGACTCGTTGTGTATTTGGAAAGAATGAATGGTGTGTGTTGACCATAGTGTTATGATATGTGCAGGAGCGACGACCGAGGTCGAGGCCCTTAAAAAGGCCCTGGTCGAAGCCGAGGAGAAAGCTGCCAAGGAGCAAGCCGCTCGTAAGAAGCTCAAGGCCCGGGTCAACGAGGTCTAGCAAGAGCTTTAGGACGCGGTGAAGAAATGCGAGGCCTTGGAGTGCGATGTTTCGGCTCGAGAGTACGAACTCGCCAAGGCTCGCCAAAGCGCTGAAGAGGCCTGGGTTGAGGCCCAGGGCGCCCTCCAGGAGATCCAGGAGGCCAGGAAGATCGCGGCGGGTAAGGCGTTTAGTATGCAAAGCAAGTATGTGAAGAAGTAGTATGTCTTACTAACCCGGATTCGGAGTTCTGCAGGGGCGTTTGCGGATTTGCCACGCAGTGTGTCAGACGCTGCGAAGTTCTTCCGAGCTGAAGAAGGGAGCTCAACGGAGAAGCTGTTCTAGTCGCAATACCTTGCGCCAGAACATCCAGTCCCCTTCACCGATCAGCTGAAGCAGTTGGTCGAGCTGCATAGGGTGGCCGAACTAGCCATGAAGGATTTAATAATCCGGCTGTGGCCTACCGAAGCTATACCCGGCAGTTACTTCGGACTCGTGAAGCGGCTGGTGAACGCATGTCCTCGGCTGGACGTTGTCAAGCAGTCGGTCTGCATTAAGGGCGCGTGCATGGCCTTCACCCGCATCAAGGTCTGGTGGCGAAGATGTACGCCGTCAAGCTCGTGACCGAAGGGCCGCCTGAGGGCAAGGAGCACCGCACGCCACATCGATATTTTGAGGATGTCTAGGAGGGGTCCCGCATTGTAGCGACACAATGTGCGAAAGACATTATCTTTGAATGAATACATTCATGTTGTTGCTACCATGTATGATGAAACAAAGTTGTTATGTAATATAATTTTTGTTATGTTTAAACAATTTTACCTCCTGTGCGGACGTTTTGTATGAAATCTGAGAGTTGGTCAGTCGTCGGCTTCTTCTTCACGTAGGTAGTAGGGGGTGTTGGGATGGAATCTAAACACTCTTGATCCAATTGTTTGGTCCTTGAAGGAGGTGTTTAGCGCAACAAACCAGGCAATCAGACTATGTGGCTTTAGCACTCTCACTTAGCCATAGGAGTTTGACAATAAAAATGTGGGCGTAGCCCCTAGTATCCAAACTAGAAGGCTATAGGCACCCGACCGGGTAAGTGCCGATCCTTCGCGTAATGCGGAAAAAATCTCTATCGATTTGAAACCTCCGAAGAGCTGACCGGCTCTCGCTGCATCATGACAGTCAGTTTTCGGCTTTCTCTACTGAGGTGCTCCTTCGGGTAAACCAGGGCACAATCGCAGTAGTGCTCCCTTTACTACCTTAGCCGATATAGAGGAACGTAAGGTAGCAAGCACAGGAGCTGGGAAACCCAACTATTGACCAAAGACATGATTCGGAGCCAATGCATATAGTGCTAAATTCGGGGTGCCGAACTATACTGTAAAAAGTGTTCGGACTTTGTTTCCATAGTGCGGGGTGCTATGAAGCCCCTGGCAAATTAAAATGTACCATAGTGTACGGGTGCTATCTGATAAGCTTATTAATAGTAAAAAAGAAAAACAGAAAAGGAGTAAAAGCAATAAGCAGGGGCCCCAAATTTTGGGCCGCAAACTATTTCCATTATGATTTGATTAATACGTCAAAGCGCATTGATACGAGTAGTGCAATAAGAAACGGGCTATTTGACATGCCACGACCAAGGGAGAGCTGTGTGTGGGACCCTGGAGACAGGTAGAGTGGTTGTTTAAGAAACCACTTAAAATTCCCCTCTACGTCCAAGCTGACTTCCGGCTTGGTGTATTTTTCCTTTGAAAGGACCTATGATCGAGTCGTCGGGGAAGGCCTCTGGAGAAGAAACCTGAAAAGCAGAAAAGAAACAGTGAAAGTATATGTGTCCGGGAGCGGTCAAGCCGTATTGTGGATCACAAGCTAGTTATGCCTCCGCTTGTCCCCATGGTATTTTGAGTGCGTAGTTATGTACGCGCAGTGCGAATGCCGCCACTTCATCGGGACTGGGGCGGAGGCCAAATTGCTAGTCGAGCTCCTAACGAGCCGAGCTGTCCTGCTGCAGAGTAGTCCGGACCCTCTTGATAGTGGCTGGGGGCTCGACCGCCGAATTAAGGCCTTGCTTGAAAAGGCCGCTCCGTACTTCTGCTGCTAGGGCAGCGGTGTGCTCCTCGGTACGGAGGGAGCGTTCCATATTTCTGTTAACTGTTATGACGTCGCATGGTCCGGGCATTTTGAGCTTAAGGTAAGCATAATGAGGGACTGCATTGAATCATGCGAATGCGGTTCACCCGAGCAGTGCGTGGTAGCCGCTGCAAAAAGGGACGATATTGAAGATTAGCTCTTCGCTTCGGAAGTTGTCCGGAGATCCGAAGACAACCTCTAGCGTAATTGAGCCCCGTACGACGGGCCTCTACACCTGGTATGACTCCTTTAAAGGTAGTCTTTGTGGGCTTGATCCGTGATGGGTTAATGCCCATTTTGCGCACTGTATCCTGATAGAGCAGGTTCAGGCTGCTGCCGCCGTCCATAAGGACTCGCGTCAGGTAGAATCCGTCAATTATTGGGTCAAGGACCAATGCGGCTGAACCGCCATGACGGATACTGGTCGGATGATCCCGTCGATCAAAAGTGATCGGGAATGATGACCATGGATTAAATTTTGGGGCGACCGGCTCTATCGCATAGACATCCCTGAGTGCGCGCTTGCGCTCCCTCTTGGGGATGTGTGTAGCATATATCATGTTCACCGTTTTCACCTGGGGGGGACTTCTTTTGTCCCCCTATGTTCGGTTGTCGGGGCTCCTCGTCATCGTCCTCGCTTTGTGATCCCTTTTCTTTGTTCTCGGCGTTTAACTTGCCGGCCAGTTTAAAAACCGAACAATCTCTATTGGTATGATTGGCTGGTTTGTCTGGGCTGCGATCGGTCTAGCACGGACAATCGAGTATGCGGTCCAGGCTGGATGGTCCCTGATTGTTTCTTTTTTCCGCTGACTGGACTTGGAGCCACTGAATCCGGCGTTGACTGTCGTGTCATCGGTGTTGTCGACATTTGTCGGGACCCCGATTCCAAGTCACACCGATCTAGCCTGTAACACCTCATATCACTTTGCGGCCTCACGCACGGTACCCCCACGGGTGTCGCCTTACCATGGCCCGGGACCGTTTGCGCCTTTTGGCTCACGTATATGACAATGTCGCTAGCATCCATATGACAAAGAACCCGGGCCGACATGGCTAGTCGTGAACCCAAAGCGGCACTAACGTATGGGGACAGGCATACCTGAATCAACATCGAACGTGTCGGTCAGCAGCGTGCGAATCCGGGCTGTAGCACTGGGCTAACAGGACTCCGGGAACCCGGGCTGTAGCAGGCTAGGCAGGACTCCGGATGTCACCGCGTGACATTTCCCCGAAGGGACAGACACAGGAGTGATATGAAACACATGCCGGCCAGTCAAGTGTTCCGGAGCAGTAGTGCTGGGCTAGCAGGACTCCGGTGAACCGGGCTGTAGCGGACTACTATGGCTCATGGGAGCACAAGACTACATTTCCCCATAGGAGAGGCTACCAAGGATAAACAACTAGGTTGTCGGATCCCACACATACCAAGCATTTCAATCATACACACAATATGCTCGATATGTGCAAATACAACATGGCATCACAACAAGACTCTACGACTCAGAGTATTTATTCATTAGGCTCCGAAGAGCCAGATATTACAAACATGGGTCTCTTGACCCAACATTCAGAGCATACAAGTCAAAACACATGCGGAAGCTTAACATGTCTGAGTACAGACATCTACAAATGAAAAAGGCTGAGAAGCCTGACTATCTACCAGATCCTGCCGAGGGCACAAGATCGTAGCTGAGGTATCAAGCTAAACGTCGAAGTCCACACGGAACTACTAGCGAGACTGACGTCTCTTTGCAAAACATAAAATAAGCAAACGTGAGTACAAGTGTACCCAGCAAGACTTACATCAGAACTATCTACATATGCATCGGTACCAAAAGGGGTTGGTGGAGTTTAACTGCAGCAAGCCAGCTTTGACTCAGTGGCTAACCTGAACTACGACTGCAAGCAACTCTTTTGGGGTGGCGCACACGAGTCCACATATTCACCATATCAATACACCACTATGGATCCGCTCCCGTCTCCCTACGAGAACGCCATCCATAGCACTCACGCTTATCTTGCGCATTTTAGAGTATCCACTTGCACTTGTCTATGAACTGTTGTAGGCAACCCAGAAGTCCTTTACCGCGGACACGGCTATTCGAATAGATGATGTTAACCCTGCAGGGGTGTACTTCGTCACACACGCTCTCGCCACTTACCACCATGTACACGTCGTGTACCTCGGCAACCTTCAAGCGGAAGCCTGGCGAGGGAGTCGGCCACGACCTGACTAACCACACAAGTCTCTAGTCCAGGTTTATCGCCTATTCGGGTTCCATCCGCAAGGAGATCCGGCCGGGGTGTCGCTCACGGCCCGAAACGATGTGTGCAGGGTTCCCGAGCCCACCATCCGGGTGCCACTCGGTACACCAGGCCACGTGTGCCTAGTCTGTCCCAAGCCCACCTGTACCGGGTGCCACTTGGTAGACTACTAACACTACCTACAAACACCAGAAACTAGTTGCAACTCCTGGACAGAGATCAGGTTGATTAATAAGTCGAGAGGGGCACTTAAGCATTCCAATGCGTGGTAGTAATTGTTCATGGATCACAAACACAGAACTCAGTTCCTGAGGACGGTTTCAATGAGACAACCCACCATGTACTCCTACATGGCCTCTCACCGCTACCTTTACCAAATCGTGTTCACACACTTAGCTCTCAACAGTAGGACATGTTCACCAAATTCCAATTCATTCCCGATGAATCAGACCTGACTCAACTCTAAGCAATAGTAGGCATGACAAACAAGCATGAATGAGTAGGCACATCAGGGCTCAAACAACTCCTACTCATGCTAGTGGGTTTCATCTATTTACTGTGGCAATGACAGGTCATGCAGAGGATAAAGGGGTTCAGCTACCGCAACAAGTAACAGATGAATCGTTGTTGTCCTAATGCAGTAAAAGAGAGCAGGAGCGAGAGAGTGGAATTGTATCGGAATGAGCAAGGGGGTTTTGCTTGCCTGGCACTTCTGAAGATAGCATTGAGTCTTCATTAGTGTCAACGATCACAACGCCGGAACATCGTCTACCGAGAGGGGACAAATACCGGCAACAGAGAGGAAACACATTCAATGCAATGCAGCAATATGATGCATGAATGGGACATGGCAATATGCTGTGAATTGAGCTAATGCAGCTAGCAACATGTTAAATGGAGTTGGTTTGAACCCTAGGTTCAATTCAAACTCCATATGTGAGGGTTTAAATGCCATTTATATGATTTGGCCTAAACAGCAGCCATAAGTTGTTCTAGCATGCATGAAAATGGTACAGATGGATAGATTGGATTTTTCTGATCATTTTTCATATATAACTTGTTTGATTTGGAGCTATGGTTGAATTTCTATGAAGTTTAGAAGTTTGCACTATTTTCTGGAATTTCCTGAATTATTTTAAATCCAGAAAAGGATTAATTGCGTCAGCACTGCGTCATGCCTGTGTCAGCAGTCAACTGGGTTGACCCAGGTCAAACCTGACGTGTGGGGGCCACACGTCAGCGACATAGGGCTAATCCCGGTCAAACCCAGCGCTGACTGAGGTTTGACCAGGCCTGGGGCCCACTGTCAGTGGTTGTGGGCGGTTTAAGCAGCGGGGTTAGCGCCTAATGACGGTGCCACGTCATCGGTCGCCGGAGCCTTGCCGGCGGCGACCAAAACGACGGCGGCTCGGCTCGTGTTTGAGCTACGGGGGGTGGTTTGGTGAGCTAAGGGCACCGGGGAGTAGCTCTTGCTCGTCCGCATCCAAAGGAACGGACGGGAGGCAGCGGGGTGGCCGGGAGCAGCGCCGGCGGCGAGCAAGGCGGCGGCCGGAGTTCGGACGGGGCTGGGTTCAGCGCTACGGTGCACGGGAGGAGGAGCTGGTGGTGTCTACGGGCTCCTGGTGCTGTGTTGAGCACAGCGGTGAGCTTGGCTTCGAGCCACTGTGGCTCTAGCCACGTCGGCGACGAGGCACGGCGGCAGCGAGCTTCGGCCGCGGTGGTTAGTGGGGCTAGAGGAAGAAATCGACGGCGGGGAGAGAGGGGTTGGGGTGAGGGGCTCACGGCGGTTGCAGCGGTGGCCTCTTCGAGCTCGGGGAAGGCCGGACGGCGACGAGTCGACGATGGGGATCCGCGGCGGCCGACGATGAAGAAGAGGTCGGGAACGGCGTTTTGAGGCATCTGGCGTCGAGTGGGTCGACGGGGAGGATGAGGGCGTCGAGGCGGAGGCCATGGACACGTCGGCGAGGCGAGGGAGGGCCTGAGGCCATGGCTACGGCGACAGCGAGCTCGCGGCTGTCTCGGCCATGGTGGAGAGGGCAAAGGAAGGCGAGGGGGAGAATGGTGGGGCGGTCAAAGCGATCCAGACGGCTCTGGCGGGTCTGTCCGCGGCGCCACGCAAGCTAGCAGGCAGGAGGTGGCACAGGCGCGTGTGTGCGCACGGCGAGCACGCGCTCGGCGTCCTTCTGGCGCGGTGGAGACGACGACTGGCGTCGGCCAGCTGGTTTGGGCCGTGCTGGGCCAGGCCAGGTAAGCGCCAGGTGAGTTTGCTCTCTCTCTCTCTCTCTTTTATTTCTGTTTCTGTTTTTCTATTTTGTTATTTTGTTCTGGGCTTTATTAAAAATGCCAGGGCATTTCCAAAAATCATGAAACTAATCAGGGCTACTGTTTAGAATACATCCAACAGTAAATATTTTAGTTTATGATTATTTGAGCATTTAAAATATTTAATAGCATTTAAATGCCCGAATGCAAATACTATATGATTTAATTCAGAGTCCAAATATGTCATGGAAAAATGTGCAGCACCTCTGGTTATTGTTTCCAACATTTTCCAGAAATGATGAACATTTTTGAAAGCCATTTGGAAACACTGAGAATATTTTAGTTGAGCCTAGTGAATTCCTTTGATGCTAGGGTTTATGCAATCCCCATTTCAATTTTCTGCAAAATTCAAACATGATGCACACCTGAAGCTAGCCTAGTGCAATACGAGAAGCTAGGGATGTGACAATATTGCTTCGGCATTTGTGTCTGCTGCGTTGGAGCTTGCCGTTGCTATTTTTGACCTCGGGGGTGCCCGTTTTGCTTTCTGTGTTTTTGCTACGGGCCAGCCAGCTATCCTCACCCACACAAAAGCGGGTCATGAGTGCCGTGAGGGCTGCCATGGACTTCGGCTTTTCCTGGCCGAGGTGGCGGGCGAGCCATTCGTCACCGATGCTATGTTTAAAGGCCGCTAGGGCTTCGGCATCCGGACAGTCGACAATCTGGTTCTTTATAGTTAGGAACCTAGTCTAGAATTTCTTGGCTGACTCTCCAGGCTGCTGAACTATGTGACTTAAGTCATCGGCGTCTGGTGGCCAGACATATGTACCTTGGAAGTTGTCAAGGAAGGCTTCTTCCAAGTCCTCCCAGCTGCCAATAGAATTTTCAGGTAGACTATTTAACCAGTGCCGAGCTGGCCCTTTGAGTTTTAGTGGGAGGTATTTGATGGCGTGAAGACCATCTCTGCGGGCCATATGGATGTGGAGAATAAAATCCTCGATCCATACCGCGGGATCGGTTGTGCCATCGTATGATTCGATGTTTACGGGTTTAAACCCTTCTGGGAATTCATGATCCATTACTTCGTTAGTGAAGCAGAGAGGGTGTGCGGCGCCTCTATATCGGGTCGCATCGCGACGTAGCTCCGATGGATTCCATCTGCGGTTTTCGGCCCGGGCGTGACTAGGTTTGTCATGTCCGCCATCATCGCGTGTCAAGGCATGTCCTCGCGATCCGTAGATCGATCTTGTGTGTCCTGTTCTACTATCCAGGTCCTGCCAAAGGTCATATGTGTAACCCCGAGCTATTTTGTCCCTGCCTTTACGGCAAGGTAAGGCGGTCTGGTGTTTGGCTTGAGTTCCCGCTTTATCCCGACCACGTGGTGATCGGTCAGCCGCCTTGCACGATGATGGTACGGGCTCCGGCGCCTCGTCATCGAACTGAGGTAGCAATTTGCTCTTCGGGTAACTTTTGGCTTGGCGCTTAAGGCGGTATTCTTCGGCTATCAGGACATCAGTCCATCTATTGTAGAGCAGATCTTGATCAGCTTGAAGCTGCTGCTGCTTCTTTTTCAGGCTCCTCGCAGTGGCGATTAGCTAGCGCTTAAAGCGCTCTTGCTCGAGAGGTTCCTCCGGCACGATGAAATCCTCGTTGCCAAGGCTCACCTCATCCTCGGAGGGTGGAAGATAAGTGCTGCCCTCCGGGTTGTCGTCTATGGCCTGTTCGTCAGGGCTAACTTGCCCATCTTCCCGATCGTCCTGTTCGGCCGTTAGTTCGTCAGAATCTTCTCTGTCTTCGGCACCCTCTGGAGTGTGATCGTCTCCTGTGTCGGTGTTGCTGTCCTTGCTGCGGCGGGATTTAGAGCGGCGCCGCTGACGCCGGTGCTTTGGTTGTGTCCTGGGAGGCTCGTCCTCGGCTGGCTTTTCCTTGTCCTCACCGCTATTCTCTTTGGGTGTATCCACCATGTAAACGTCGTACGAAGAAGTGGTCGTCTAGCATCCGGTAAACGGCGGGTTTTGGCCATGCTCCTCATCTGCATCGTCGTCCATACCGTCGATGTCCTCGGAGCCGTAATCGAGCATGTCAGTTAAGTCCTCGACAGTGGCTATGTAGTGGGTGGCGGGTGGGAAGCGAAATTCCCCGCTATCAGCCTCCAGTTCAAACCGGACATAGTTCGGCTGTGAGCCCTCCGCTAAGGATAGATTTCTTCATGAGTTTAACACATCGCCTAAAGGCGAGTGCCGGAAGATATCTGCGGCGCTGAATTCAAAGATCGATAACTGATCAAGCTCAGCGTCCCCGGACGCACATGGTTCGGAGCTTATAGCGGGAGACGAGTCCGGAGTTCCGGTGACACAGATATCACATGAGGTTAAGTCTGTGTGTGGCTCCAACACCGCGGGATCTGTGGCCTCCGTGGCGGGGTTGAGCTTCCCGTCCTCGGATGGCGCGGTCTGCTCTGGATCTAAGGCCGGAGCGGTTACAAGTGCAATTTCCTGAGTATGGTCTGATGACAGATTTAAATCATGTTCATCGTAGGGATAGGGAGCGGCTGCCGTGGTCTCGAATCCGTCGAAGATCAAGTCTCCGCAGATGTCCGCGACGTAGTTCAAGCTCCCAAATCCGACCTAATGGCCAGGGGCGTAGCTGTCGATCTGCTCCAGATGGCCAAGTGAGCTGGCCCGTAGTGCGAAGCCGCTGAACACGAAGATCTGTCCAGGGAAGAAGGTTTCCCCTTGGACAGCATCGTTGTTGATGTTTGTAGAAGCCATCGAACCTTTTGGGGACGACACAGTGGAACTCTCAATGAAAGCACCAATGTCGGTGTCAAAATCGGCGGATCTCGGGTAGGGGTTCCAAATTGTGCGTCTAAGGTCGATGGTAACAGGAGACGGGGGACATAATGTTTACCCAGGTTCGGGCCCTCTCTATGGAGGTAATACCCTACTTCCTGCTTGATTGATCTTGATGAATATGAGTTTTGCACGAGTTGATTTACCATGAGATCGTAATGGCTAAAACCCTAGAAGTCTAGCCTGTATGACCATATTTGTTTCCGGACTAAGCCCTCCGGTTTATATAGACACCGGAGGGGACTAGGGTTGTACAAAGTCGGTTACAGAGAGAGGAATCTTCATATTTGGTCGCCAAGGAGAGTCCCATCCGGACACGGGAGAGAGTCTTTGGTCTTGTATCTTCACAGCCCATTAGTCCGGCCTATGTCCAACAGGCCGGACGCCCGAGGACCCCTTAGTCCAGGAATCCCTCACCCTCATCAGGAACCGGCCCCGAGCCGCTCGCAGCGGCCTGGCGAGGGGAGCTCAGGGTCAGTGGCGAGCCAATGACTGGCGGGGGCCGCTCTTCAAGAGATCTCGCCGCTCCAACCAAAGGGACCCTGAAGAGTTGTGGTCAGGAGGGGATGCAGCACTCAGGAAATCATGCGGATAAGGTACTTACTAGTCCTTGGCGATGTATTTCCTCTGTTTCAATGGCCGGTAGGCGCCACCTTTGCAGCTTGGAGGCACCTTCCTCTTGCGGAGTGCCCCAAAATTCAGGCGAAGCTGCCCGAAGCCCAGGGCGCGCCCGCCACCGCCTGGGGTAGTTGGCGGGGCTCCTGAGGGGGCGACCTCGGGAGTGCCTGGCTACGTCGGCCCCTCAACCTTCGCCTCAGGACGGCTCGCCTGAGCCTTGGGGGCTTCCACCCCAGGAGCCTCGGACCGCGTCGACCCTCCAACTGCCACCTCGGGGTAACTCGCCCGAGCCCCAGGAGCCGCCACCTCAGGAGCCACGACCGATGTCGCTTCCTTGGCGGCCACTTCGCTGGCATTCGGCGGTGCTTGCCCCCCGCACCCACTTCTGGGGTGAGCGCTGAGGTGACGGCAGGCAGGGGAACCACAAGAACGGGGCTGTCATGGGGCCCTTCAAGGCCAACCGGGCGTAGTCCCCATTCATCAAAGGGGGGCATCTGCCTAACGAACTCCACCTTGTTCGAGCAGCAGTGCAAGAGGCAACCCTCCTCTGGCAGGTCAGCTGGCGTCGGGTCGCCGTCAAAAGCTCAAGCACCATCCGCAGCACCACAGGAGGGAGCGCGGGTACGTGGAGCCTTATTGGGTCCCTGCTGCCGGAGAAGGTCCACATCATTCGGGAGTGACGCTGGAGCGGAGCAATGCGGCACCGGATGAACTCCTTCTCCACCATGGGCGCCGTCACCCCAAGGTCCTTCAACCTGGCCAGCCGACACCAGACGTGGGCGAGCCACCGGTCAACGAGCTTCGCGTGCCCCCAGCCGGAGCTCAGGACGGCCGGCGCCCGTGGGAGCAGTAGTAGAGGGCTGAGCACGCCAGCATCCACAAATACCCACCACTTCTGAAATCCATCCACGACTGGTGAGAGCTCGAAGTCGATCCCCGAGCCGGCCATCGCCGCAACGGCCTGGAAAGACACACACCCCAAGCGCTGGGGGGCGTGCGTCAGATGTAGAGAGAAGAAATGGCAAAACAAAGCCATGGAAGGGGCAATGCCGACCAGGGCCTCGCAGCGAAGGCGAAGACAGCAAGGAGGAGGATGGATTGGGGATCTAGGTGCGGCGCATTGACTTGATAATGCGGGAGCACGGCGTTGAAGAAATCGGAGAAGGGGGGAATTAGGCTAGCCCAGAAAGCGTGAAGATGGATGGGGATCTCGGTGGACGTCCTATCAACCGCGGCGCGGGAAGCAGGCCAAGCCACCGTCGCCCTCTACTCATTGGAATCTGCAGCAAGCGCTGGGCGAACCTTGTCCATCCCTTCCTGGTTGAGCATCACCGACCGCTCGATGGCGGGCTCGAAGACCGGTGGCGTTGGGGCTGATGTACGGGACTTCTTCTTCCCCTTCTTCTTCCGACTCGGCGCCATGGCGGCGGGGAGGATTGGTGCTGGGTCAGGCCGGGGGAGGAAACCGCTGTTTTCCGGAAGACAGAGGAACTGTGGGAGCGCGCTGTCTGCGATGGAGGCGGAGCTGTGTTGACAACGGCGGCTGCCTAGCCTAGTGGATATCAAGGCTGCATGGGGGAGTCGAGGCGCCCATGTACCATATGTCGCCACGTGTCAATCAAGACTGCAGGCGGTTGGGGCCTGCGGCGCTCCGCACTTGCCCTTTGGCTTCGCCTCGAAGCCATGTTCGAGCGCGCCTTGGGCCCGGGGGCTATTGTCGGCGTTCTATGAACGGGGGTGCCCAAACTTGCCTACCTGTGGACCATGGCGTGGCTCCATCAACGGCCCGGTATGGCCCAGCTTCAGCAGCAGCAACTCAAGACCCATGCGAGGAGGCGGACGACACCAAGACATCCTTGGGGGCAGTCTCACTAGGCTGGCTCCCGAGGAGCGGAGATATCTATGCAAGGGGCACCTCGCGAGGCTCGCGTGACGTGAGCCATGACGACCAAGGCCAGGTGGGCGCAGTGCACCGGTTTCCTCTTTGGTCCTAAGGAGGCAAGCGCAGGAGCGGGGTCCGAAGGAATCAGGCAAAGGTTTCCATATCGGTGCAACAAGACCAAGACTAGCAGGACGGCAGGACGAAGGTCATCGCGGAGCCCACAGCACCGTCACCACCCGAGCCTTTGGCAGGCGAAGACTACTTTTGTCATGATAGCTTGTACTAGTTGTCCCCCTTCGAACTTGGCCATTGTGGGATCCCTTGCCTCCTAACATTTGGGAAGAGGACCAAGGCCACTATAAATACGACCTAGCCATCACCGTAGCAAGGGGAGATCATTCAGACCATCCTCATACTCACCAGCTCATCAAGCTCAAGAACACCTCACCTCCTGAGGTTGTTCATCCAGTGTACTAGTTCATCCTCAGCCCCTCGAGGCAATCCACCCACAAACTGGAGTAGGGTATTACACCGCAAGGTGGCCCGAACCAGTATAAACCCCTGTGTTTCTTGTTCTATGGGTTCGTCGAGCTAGGCCGTGGGATCGTTGAGCGAGCGAGTTGGGGAGAGAGTGTTCTTCATGCGCACACCAGAGTTTGAACCTCTCAAGGGTTTGCCGGAACCGTGATCTGACAGATGCACCCCCGCACGACACCTAAGGTAGCATTTATGGCATTTTGTCCTAAGTGCCAGAGTTAGGTATGATAGCACTGTTAGCTATCTAATCGCAAGATAATGGCTGTTTTGCCACTGTGGTTACCCCTTGGGCTATAAAAGGAGATCCAAGGCAACCTAGAGGAGGATTCAGTACCCCTCACACTTGTACGCGTGTAGCAGCTCTCCCCAAGGCTACCTTGTCGGGCTTGAGCGTTGCGTGTTGTTGTGTTTCCTCCAATCCAATCCAATAAAGCAGGAGTAGAGTTTTACGCTTCCCAGCGGCCCAAACCTGGGTAAAAATGACCAGAGCCCCATCGTCGTGCTGTCTCATGGTTTCCGCTCTTTGTACAACATGATCACCCTCTTGCAGAACCACAAGGGGCTCATGGCCCCATAGGTGATCGTGTTCATCCACGACACTAGCGTTCTTAAGAATATAATTGCTTGGCCATGAGGGAAGTGAAAATAATTGGTGGCCATCACCAATGTCGGGGGTTGCTTTCCCGAAGTAACCATTCCTTGTTCAATACGGGTATTTGGTTAAATGTCTATGGTTAACATGACAACCTGAAGAAAGGAACCCATGGAGGAACTATTTTCTTTGAAAGATGTTTCTTACATTAAGCAGTAATATAACATAACTCCCCGAGTGCCTTTTGTCTGTTTGCACCAAATGGCCAGATTGCCTGGTTCTCTGAAGTGGTTTCTCGATGATCTTGGGTCACAAAGTAAGAAACACTCCTTGGCCAATGGCGGGAGAGGCAGAAGCCGATGGCCGGTTAAGAATATGTTTAAAGCACGGTTTGGAGAATATTTGATGTAAAGTACATGGATACATAGAATCAAACACCATGTTCTTGGTCGAGTTCATCTATTATGGTGTCCAGGGTGCAGTCTTTTTGGGAAGTTTGAGCTGCAAGCATCACTTGGCCATATACCAAATGTAGTGGCACTTCCTGCCCATCCGGCCCTACTGTAGACAAGGGACATAATACCCTGACTTATTCACAGACAAGTTGCAGCTTTCCCGGCAAGGGTAGATTTTCAAACAAAGTTTTCCCAGGCTAAAAGAGTAGCTCTTCGTGAGATCAAGGAGCGCATTAAGAAGACCAAGACAAAACCACAAAGTTGAAGATAGCTCTTGCAGGTAAGCAGAGCCCGGCAAGATGAAGGCCTGGCAGGCCAACGCCAAAACACCAGCGCCCACCTCACCGAGCAGGTTGTCACCAATAAATGAGGTGTCGAGCTTGCAGGCAGTTAGGTGAAGCTTGTCGGGCACGTGGCGGCCCGCTGGGGGGAAGATTACCTTTATCGACACCCGTCATAATGACGTGTCAAGATAATTGGAGGCAGATGAGCAAGCGGTGCGGCAACATTGTCGGGGCTCCTCCTCCTCATGACACCTAGCGATGCAATTAGTGCATTTTGTCCCAACTAGCAGAGTTAGGTATGATACATCTGTTTCCATCTAATCACCCAGTAAAGACCCTTTTGCCACTATGGTTGCCACTATGGTAACCCCTTAAACTATAAAAGGTGGGCCAAGGCAACCTTTACAAGGGTTCGAACCCCATGCAACTTCACGCGTAGGTGCTCGTGCAGCTGCCCTCTCCTCGTCACTTGCCGGTGGAGAGTGCTCTGCGTGCTTGCGCATACACCCCATCAATAAACCAAAGCGAGAGTAGGGTTTTATGCTTCTCAGCAGCCTGAACCTGGGTAAAAACCATCGTGTCCCTCGCCGTCTTGCTCTTTACGTCACGTGCACCCCCTCACCGAACCAGCAAAGGTGCAGCCATGCCCCATAGACCGTCGGCTCCACGCCGACATCTATGGCGCGCCAGGTAGGGGCTGCGTCAGCGTGAATCAAGCCGGCGAACAGCGCGTCGACTTCATCAACCTCAACATCTCCTTCACCTTTCATGGCGCCCAAGAAGAAGGGTTCCATGACGTCGAAGCCATCAACATACAAACTCCCAGCACACGCGCCAGCAGGCGGCGCCGCTGACGCGGACGGCGTGGACGCTGCGGTGGGCACGACGAGCACAGGTGCTGCGGTCGCTCTGCCCAATACGGTGGAAGCCGGTGGTAGAGACCCTGGAGTTAAGCACATGCCCCGCTGAGGGAGTCCTGGATTAGGGGGTCCCCGGGCGTCTGGGCTATGTAATTTGGGCCAGACTAATGGGCCATGAAGATACAAGACGGAAGGATTTCCCCGTGTCCGGATAGGACTCTCCTTTGCGTGGAAGGCAAGCTTGGCGTTTGGATATGAAGATTTCTCTCTCTGTAAACTGACTCTGTACAACCCTAGCCCCCTCCGGTGTCTATATAAACCGGAGGGTTTAGTCCGTAGAGGCAATCATAATCATACAGGCTAGACATCTAGGGTTTAACCATTACGATCTTGAGGTAGATCAACTCTTCTAACCCCTATACTCATCAAAGTCAATCAAGCAGGAAGTAGGGTATTACCTCCATCGAGAGGGCCCAAACCTGGGTAAACATCGTGTAACAGCCTGGATTTTGGCCCTTTTCTTTTTCTTTTTGATTTATTGGTTTTTGCTCTCTTTTTCTTTTTGGAGTGGTTATGTGGCCTTGTCACCTGGGAAATCATCCTATTTTCCCCTCCCAAGTGGCTCATAATTCTCAAAACCTTGCCTAGATCATGTCACTCCACTGCTTGACCAAACCCTAATTTCTTTTTCTCAGGAATATTCCTTTTCTATTAAAGGAATAACCCTGTCTGCCCTAGGTTGTGAAGCAACCTTTATTTCCATCACTCCTAAAATTCCCAAATAATTCTCATAAATTGTTTGGGTCATATCTTTCTCAAATATGGCAAAATATTTCATTTGTCATGTTTATCATCTTGCTCAAATAATTCATTTCCTATTCTGCCCTAAATGGCACATTGTGAAGCAAGTGCTATTTTCCTTTTCCCAATTAACCTCAAACTCCTTGTACACCTTGTCCTGTCCATATCATTGTCACATGCCAAAATGCAACCTCATTTGCCTAGTAATTATTTAATTATGATTTTCCAAAGTTTCTACCCAGAAAGAAGCTTTGTGAAGGAGGTGTAAGCTAGGCATATCCAAATGAGTTGCCATTTTGCATGATCCCTCATATCATCATATCATAGACCTCCACCAAAGTAGAGCTCATGTCATGCCTCCATGTGAGCTCATCTTCAATTCTTTGATTCTGCCCAAAATTTCAGTTTGTGAAGCAAGTATATTATATATTGCTCCATTATGGCTGCTAATTTTTCTAGGCCTTCTATTATCCATATAACCTACCTCCACCCATTTTGGGCATGGTTCATCAAGCCATTATTCCTCTAGAATTTTTGCAAGTTTCTGTCCAGAGGAGATGTTTGTGAAGCAAGTACCACTTTGGCTTGGCCAATTGGTATGAGACTTTTTGAGCATCTTCATAGGATCAAATGACTATGCCTTGCCCAATTTGAGCTCAATTTGACACTCCATGTGAGTGCACTTTCCTGATCAAGTTTCTGGACCATTTTGGTAGTTGCAAAGCAACTATGATTTATCTTGGTCCAAACTTTCTCCAAGTTACCAGGATGAAAGTCCTTCTTTACCTCAACCTCGCAGACAAGTCCATTGGATCCAAAACCCTTCCTGTTGATCACTAGTGCTCACCCAAGTTTACTGCAGTAAACATCAGAGGGTTCTCACCGTTTAACCAGATCACTTTTAACCGAGCTACCACCGGAGTTGAAACCTACACTGGATGAACTTACCACTAGACAACATGTTCAAGCCTCTCTCTCCCCCGCTACATGCCAGTGCACGCGGTGACCGCGTTAATGGCATCACTGTGCACGCGCTCTGTGTCTAGTGGCCGCGCCCAGTGGCTGTTTGTGCGTCGGCCCCTCCTCCTCTCGTCGTCTTCGCGAACTTGAGTGTGTCCAATAGCTAGCCTGCATCGTCGCCGTCCCCCTGGACCCCTCTCCGCCTACGGCAGCTTCCTCATTGACGCCCACCGACGCTCGCCGCCGAAAGCCCACGGGAGCATAGTGCCCCGACATGTTTCAATGGTGCTCGGCCTCTTCCTCTACTCTCCGGCGTCACCTACCCCTCCGTGAGCTCTGAATCAATAGCTCGTCGTGTTCCCGCGCCCTCTCGTGCTCGCTGGCCGTCGCCAGAGCCTCGGCCGGACGTGCCCGACGGCACCCGAGCCCATCTCCCTCGCCCGGCTATATAAGGCCACCCCGAGACCCCCCGAGCTCACCAGCCTCCTCTACTCCCTCCTAGCTACCTCCCCGACCAGTCAACCGAGCTCCTGAGTCCCTCATTCCTCCTCCATGGCCGCCATGTCTGCCTCGGTTTCGGCCTAAATTGGCTCAAGCCCGACCTTCTCCCTCCACTCTACCACCACCAGAGGATTCCCCGTAGTCCGGCGCCCCTCCCCCACCCCTTAGCTCGGCGCCGGAGTGCTCGTAGCCGCGAGTTCCCTAGTCCGGCCGCCGCCATGGGTTCTCTGCCACCACGCGGTGCCACGGCCACACCCCTCCCCGGTGCCTGCTTTTGCTCCAGGCGGTAGCAGCTCGTCTTCCCGATCTCGCCGGTGTGCTGGGCCTTGCCGGAGACGTCCCAGGTCGTCGGAACGGGCGCCGGTAGCCGCGGTCGTCCTCTGCCTTCGCGGGCGAGCGGGAGGTAGGGGAAGGAGATGAGGCCAGGCGGGCCCCCTCCTTTCCCCGACCCCACCTGGCAGCCACTCCGGCGCTGACCCCGCCCTATCCACATGGATAAGTGGCGGGCCCCGCCTATAAGTCCCCGCGTTGACCCGAACTGCCGAGGTGGATAAGTGAAAGCGTATTCTGTGGCATATGTTTTTCTTCGCCGAAAGCGCATTCTATTTCTTCTTCAGCCCAGATTATGTTTTTCAGTTCAGAGAAAGCGTATTTCTCTAATTGTGCTTTCTGTTTTTCTGTTCAGGCCCTGTTTGAAAATATTTTCATTACAGATAGGCCCCTGGCAGAAAAACCTTCATATCTTTTTGCCCACAACTCCAAATGAGGTGATTCCAAAGCCCACTTCTTCATTTCGTGGAGCCCGTTCTGATGGAATCATTTTCACCATGTTTTGACATTTTGAAAATGACCATTTTGCCCTTGCACTTAACCAGCCCCCTTGAGAGAGAACGTTTTCCGGCGATTCGTTCCGCGAGCTTCTCACATTTTCTCTCGGTGATTTCTTCCACCCCAGGCAAGCCACACCCTCCATTTGCATGATTGCAATGCAGTGACATGGTTTATTCATTTGAACTTGTTTAAAATATTGTGTTAGCTATGTATGATTTGTTCATGGCATTTCTTGGAGTATTGTTTGATCTTGATATTGCCATGATATTGCTTGGAGTTATAGGATTAATATTTTGATGATTATGTGGATGACATGTGCCTTTGGATTCTTAGTGGCTATTATGTTTATTTTTCATGATGGTATCTGGTATTATTTTGGAGTATTACTTTGGATATCATTCTACCTTTGGATTATTAGTGGTTAGTATGCTTATTTTCATGATGCCAGTTGATGTTCGGATACTTGGAGTATTATTTTCGGAGATGATGTTTACATGAGGATCTTAGCCGAATAGCTTTATTCTTGTTATTGGAGTAGTAGGATTATTGTTTTCCTATTCATCATGACAGTAGTGATGTGCTACCCTTGGAGTATTTTGAGGTGATGATATTAGGCTTGGATTATTTGTTGGATATTGCTATGACTTGGATTATAATTTGATAGTTGATATCGGAGTATCAGTTATCACAGTTATACTTTTGGGGATAAATTCCGTCATTAAGTTGGTTAGGTGCCACCGAACCGGGCTTTCTCGAATGCAACCACACTTTCCTTTATGGGAAGGTCCTAACATGGTCTATTGTCGTGCCTCTCGCCGGTGCCTCCAACGAGGGAAGGTTATGGGAATGCATACCCTGGCTCGGTAAGTAGACATAACCTTGTGTGCCCGTTGTTGTTGTTATGGATCCGGTCCCCGTGAGGGACGTTTTGGCCACGACGGTGGTCGTTGTGTCTTTGGTAGACATGGGGCCACCCTGGACTAGCCCAGTTGGGAGTGGGCCGGAGTGGCCGGGAGAGTGTCATGGCAGTAGATCGGTTTTGTCGGAACGTCGTTGGTCCACCCGAATGGGAGTGCGAGGCCATGGGTTCCATGGTGTGGGTACAGTGCGCTACCTCTGCATAGTGTATTTAAATCTATCGATAGTCGCGTCCTTGGTCATGGGCATGGGATCGTACTAGTTCACACCGTTCGATCAACACTCACATGACGGAATGACTTATAGGTGATATATATATATTGATATTTTGAGCAGTACAGATTGGCAGGATGTTCATGATAATGTTGAGGCCAAGTGTTGGTCATGGTTGTGATCCCCGGAAAGATCACCGTTTGGTTTTGATCACAAGGTGATCGAGATGGTATATTGCTTGGCCGGTTAGCCAAGAGAGATATGGTTATGGAGATCTGAGATGATGATTTATTAGTATTGTAGTAGTTTCATATCATGCTTAGTAGTTGTTGTCGTATCATGGTAGATGTTAATTTAATTAACCTGCTTAATGCTATGTTGTTGTTTTTCCTTGATGCTTCTAGTTGTTGTGAGCTTGCAAGTACATTCAATGTACTGACCTGGCGTGTCATGCCAGATTGCAGGTGCTGCCGTGATTGCTTGATTGTTTGTTGTGGTGTCCGTTCATGCGAGCTAGATCGTGTCCCAGCCAGAGTCCCTGCGGAGTGGAGTTCACCACCTTCGTCGTTGTTCCGCTGCTAGAAGTATTCCGCTGCTACGAGTTGTTTCGCTGCTAGCATAGAGCAAGTGTAGTATCGCAGGCGTAGTGTCGCTGTGCTGATGTGCTTCTTTGTAACATCAGACCCTTGTATTATTATTCTTGTAATAAGAGCTGATTTGTTCTATGTCAAGCAGTGCCGTATTCCAGAGACTTCTCCTCGATCTCTGGGCTGGAATACGGGGCGTTCCGGTTTCTCTGAGCTGGGGTGCCACACATCGTATCCCCTGCCTCCTGTTACCTCCGATCCTTAGACGCACAGTTCAGGACCCCCTACCCGAGATTTGCCGGTTTTGACACCGACATTGGTGCTTTCATTGAGAGTTCCTCCGTGTTGTCGATAAAAGGATCGATGGCTGTAGGATCGAAAGTATGTCTAGAGGGGGGTGATTAGACTACTTGACCAAATAAAAATCTAGCCTTTTCCCAATTTAAGTTCTTGGCAGATTTTAGCAACTTTGCACAAGTCAAGCAATCAACCTACACATGCAATTCTAAGAGTATAGCAGCGGAATGTAAAACAATTGCATATGAAGGTAAAGGGAGGAGTTTGAGGGAGCAGACGCAATGTCGACACGGAGATTTTTTATCCATGGTTCCGATAGGTGGTGCTATCGTGCATCCACGTTGATGGAGACTTCAACCCACGAAGGGTAACAGTTGCGCGAGTCCACGGAGGGCTCCACCCACGAAGGGTCCATGAAGAAGCAACCTTGTCTATCCCACCATGGCCGTCGCCCACGAAGGACTTGCCTCACTCGGGTGGATCTTCATGAAGTAGGCGATTTCCTTGCCTTTACAAACTCCTTGGTTCAACTCCACAATCTTGACGGAGGCTCCCAAGTGACACCTAGCCAATCTAGGAAACACCACTCTCCAAGAGGTAACAAATGGTGTGTTGATGATGAACTCCTTGCTCTTGTGCTTCAAATGATAGTCTCCCCAACACTCAACTCTCTCTCACAGGATTTGGATTTGGTGGAAAGAAGATTTGAGTGGAAAGCAACTTGGGAAGGCTAGAGATCAAGATTTATGTGGTTGGAATGGAATATCTTGACCTCAACACAAGTGTAGGTGGTTCTCTCTCAGAAAATGTATGTTGGAAGTGTAGGCATGTTCTGTTGGCTCTCTCCACGAATGAAGAGTGGGTGGAGGGGTATATATAGCCTCCACACAAAATCTAACTGTTACACACAAATCACCAAACTCGGTGGGACCGAATCAGAGAACTCGGTCAGACCGATTTAGTTCATGATGTGACCGTTAGGCATTTCAGTGGGACCGACATGGCAACTCGGTGGGACCGATTTTGTTAGGGTTAGGGCATAACGTAATCTCGGTGAGACCGATTACACAAACTCAGTGAGACCCATTTTGGTAATAGACTAACAGAGAGTTGGTCAGGCAAACTCGATGGGACTGATTCGCTCATTTCGGTTGGACCGAAACATTATGAAAGGGAAACAGAGAGTTTGCATTGCAATCTCGGTGGGACCGATTGCTCATCTCAGTTTGACCGAAATGTTACGCAGGGAAATAGAGTGATTACAATCCCATCTCGGTGAGACCGAGATCCCTATCGGTGAGACCGAAAAGACTAGGGTTTCTGGCAGTGGCTATGTCAACTGAACTCGGTGGCGCCGGATAGAAAGTTTCGGTGGGGCCGAGTTTGACTTTTGGTATGGGACATAAGTGGATGTGAGAAAGTAGTTGAGGGTTTTGGAGCATATCACTAAGCACTTTGAGCAAGAAACTCATTAAGCAACACCTCACCCCCTCTTGATAGTATTGGCTTTTCCTATGGACTCATTGTGATGTTGGATCACTAAAATGAACATGTAGAGTCTTGTGCTTTGAGCTTGAGCCAATCTTTTGTCCTTAGCATTTTGAGGGGTCCGCTTTCTAATCCATGCCATGCCAATCATTGAGCTTTCCTGAAATATTTATCTTGAAATAGCATTAGCTCAATGAGCTATATGTTGTTAGGAATTACCAAAACCACCCAGGGATAGTTGCACTTTAAATCTCCCACTTTTTGGTTATTGATGACAACATATATATCAAAGCTTCGACAAAGGATAATAAGATTGAAAAACATCGTCTCTTTGAGAAGTATGTGATAAGCAAGGGCTCCCCCTAAATTTGTGCATTATTTAAAATTTGCTTTTGAATGCAAATGCACAATCGATTAGGATCATGGGATACACTTCCATGTCACATACATCTTGGTAGAGCGCTCAAAATGATAGAAATTAAAAGCATGCACTCATCACCAAGCAAGTGAATGATCATATAAGAATATAAGAGATAGTATCATCCAACAAGCATTAAGGGTAGCATATGATCAAACACATGATCAAACAAGTATCTCACAAGGACATAAAGTATCTCACACAAGCACACAATAAAAAAATTCAACCAAAATAGCAAGAGAGATAAAAAGCAACACTCTCTCTCAAAGCCTATGATCTATACATTTTTCTCCCCCTTTGGCAACAAGTTACCAAAAAGTTCAAAAATGCATAGTGCTAAGCGTCTCTCAGGCTTGATCTTCGGGAGGTGGTGTTGAGAGAACTCCAAGGACGAAGGCTTCAGATGATGTAGCTGGAGCTAGTGGAGTGGCTGCTGGAGGTGGCACTAGAGCCGTAGCTGCTGGTGCGGATGTTGTAGCTCGAGTATCTGTCACGGGCACTGCAGCAGATCTTTGTCCTCTGGGCACTCTAGCAAAAGCATCTGTAGTAGACTTGCCCTTCTTCTCTTCTGCTTCCTCCTGAAGCTGCTCAACTACAGTTTGGATCTCAGTTACCTTCAGATCAAGATCATAGAATTTGGTCTCTATAATCCTCTCCAAGCCCTCCTGGTTTTGAGTCAGGGTGTCCAAGCCCTTCTCAATCCTCAAGGTGGATTGGATCAGATATGCTAACTGATCTTGCTTGCTCTTTAGGAAAACTTGAGATGCCTCTTCAGCAGTTCGCATCTTTGCAGCTGTCTATGCCCTTGCCTTCTCTCTCTTCTCATGTGCTTGAGCTGATGATGGTTCATTCTCAGTCATGACTACAGTGTTGTCTTCAAACTTAGGATATGAGGGTAGATGCTCCTTATCCAACATATATGTGCATGTGCCCATCTTTGAGTTGATGAGCTCCTGAATGTGTGGGGCATACCCACAGCTTCTCTTCTGATCAGCTGATGTCCTTTTGATTGTTTCCACAATCAGACTCATGACTTTGAACTTTTGAGGCACATCAAACAAATGTAGCAAGTTGATAGCATGTCCTCTGATCATCTTGTGATCACCTGACTTGGGTAGCAAAGTGTGCCATAGGATCCAGTTTATGGTAGGCAGACCAGATAACAAGAAGTGGACAGATCCAAACTTGTGATTCTCCAAAGCATCATCTGGGATCTCTCTGTACATGTGTGCCATAGTGTTGTGGTCTTTCTTCTTCTCAGCATAAACATCCAAGTCATCCTCATTTTCTTCCGGGGCATTGATCAACTGAGCCCATCCAAGACATCCAAAATATCCTTCCATCTGGATAGAAGTGGGCAGTGGAGTAAAACTGCATGATCAGCTCATCATTCCACTTGGTGAGCTTCTGAGCAACAAAAGTATCAACTCCACATGCTTTGAAGCTGTCATATACTCCTAGATAGTGATCTTCATTCTTCTTGATGTACTCCCAGTCAACCCATCTCATGTCACACACAATGGGCTTCTTGTCAAGCAAAATTGTCTCATAAAAGTCTTGTTGTTCCTTAGTGTGAAACCTATAGTCAATAGCAGTTCTCCTCCTAACAGCATACGGATCAGACTGTCTTCGTAATCTCAGTCCTGCATCCTTCCGGATCTTCATGTTTTCTGCAACGGGATGTGCATCATTGTGGTCAGGGATCTTGGGCTTGAGCTTTCTCAAAACATGTGAGTCATCTTCCTCTTCTTCAGCAGCCTCAGGCACTGGGGCCTTGTTTTTCTCCTCAGCAGGAATGTTTCTAGTGCTTCTCTTGGGTTTAGGCTTTTGAGCTGGAGCAGCAGCCTTGGGAGCAGCTTTGGGCTTAGATGGAGCAGCCCCTGATCTGATTGCATCTCCCATGAGCTTCTGAGCTTTGGGTGCTGGTGCAGCATCCTCCTGTTCTTCTTCTTCTTCAGAATCTCTCCTCATTGAGGGCTTGCCAAGAACTTTGGCAGAAGTGGTTCTTGCCCTTTTCTTCTTCTTACCCTCACCAGCTGCTTCTTGTTCAGATTCAATGGTGAACTTCGCGGTTTTACCTGTGGCAACTTTTCTTGGCTTTGACATTGGAACTCTTCTTGCTGGAGCCTTTGTTTTCATTCCTGGCTTACTTGCAGCAGCTGTGCCATACTCCTTTTTCAGCACCTTTTTCCTTGAAGTGGCTTTATCCTCTACAGCCACATAATCTTCATCCTCTGAATCAGAAAAAAAATTCTTCCTTGTCCTGGTAGCTGCCTTTGGCAAGTTACTAGGTGTGCTCCTGCTGCCCTCATCATAGCTGCTAGAGGGATCAGAACCCTCACTCATCTGCACCTGCTGTTTAGACTTGTTCTGGCTGTCACTTTGGTCAGACATCTTGCAGGCAGACTGTCAGCAGACCCTGTGAATAGATTATAGATGAGGTAGAGAAGATGAGCATCACAAAGTACAAGAGTTTTGCAAAACAATTGAGTCAAGAAGTTTAGTTTTAGTCCTCTACAGAAGTGATCTCGGAGCTACCAAATTGACAAACTCGGTGATACCGAAGCAGCACTTGGAACCCAAACTAGTGAACTCGGTAGGGCCGAGTCACAGTTCGGTGGCACCGAGATTGCTAGGGTTTCACAGAATCTTGAACTCGGTCACACCGATTTGCACGTTTCGGTCAGACCGAAGAGCGCATGTGCAATGTCCAAGGCCGAATCGGTGAGACCGATTTCTATAGTTCGGTTGGTCCGAGATGAGTTCTGCGGAGAGCTAACCCTAAAGTTTTCAAATCAATCTAGACCTAAGGAAGTTTTAGCTGGATGGATCAATCTCAATCGTGGCAAGAAACATGGCATTGTCCTTGTGCTAGGAATCGGAGTGAAGGAGACCGCACAAGGGATCAAACACTTACCCTAGAGCGGCGAGTGTTCGCTACGGCGGCAACGGCGGAGCAGATTTCCGTTGACGGCAGCGGAAACCAGCTGCAGGAGGTCGCTGGTGGCGAGAAGACGATCCGGAGACCCGAAAAGGCAGAGCAGGTTACGAGCGGGTGAAGGGTTTCGGAAAATTTTCCAAAATTTGACCCATCGGTTATAACCTGACCCTGTCGGTGTGACCGAGTGGAACAACTCAGTGGCACCGAGATGCAAAACTGCAGGCAGTTACTGCAACTCGGTGTGACCGAAAGGTTCTAATCGGTTGCACCGAGATTGAAAACCTAGATCAACTTAGTGATCTCGGTAGGACCGAAAAGGATGAATCGGTTAGACCGAAATGCACAAAGAGGTTTTGGAAGTTTAAGTCCATGACGAATCGGGGACTCCGAGTGCTCCTCACACAGAGTGGATCGAATCTGACTTGATCAAACTTTGTGATGTAGCATGAATAGAGTTTGAGACGAGAAAAGCATAGATAGCTAGAGGGAGTTCTTAGGCATTCTTGTCGATCCATTTGGCAAAAGAGAAAAAGCCAAACAATCAAAGCAACAAATGGATGTCCTTGAATGAGTAAAATATGCATCCAACATGCTCACACAATAAACTGACAAATGAAATATGTGACAAAGCATGCACAAACACTCTAGCATCTATCAAGCAATTTGGCGATGACTAGGTCATCTATATATGAGTATATTGACTTAGGAATCAAATGAGAACATTTGATCATAGGTCATACTCATCGTTTAAGCACAAGTGGGGTTGCCACTTTTACATAAAGCATTGTTGTGCTCATATCATTAGAGTTGCTCTAGCTCAGTTGATTAGAGTAAAGCTCCCCCTAGATCTGATATCCCCCCTAAGAGGGATGAACTAACCTTGGGTTTTGTCGATGATGACTTCATGTAGGTGTTGAAGATGTGGATCCTCAATGTTGATGTAGATCATTCGGAGCAATCCATTGGAGTGAGTTGCACTTTCAATACCTACACGGGTTAGTCCCACAAGGAACAAACAAGGATATCTATAGACATGGAGCGATGTGTACACAAGATGATGTCCATGAAAGCATTAGGTTACCTTGTCCCTTGTCTTACCAACAAGAGGGTTTGTGATTCCTTGAACTAGTGCAAGATATGAAAGTTGTTTGCACTTGCCCTTGACAAAATGATGAGAGTGAAGTACGTTGGTGGAGTCACCCTCAAAAACTTTCTAGTTCTTCTTCTTCGGGATCCACACCATCTTGATGGGAATCCTTGGAGTTGTAGTCGTACTTGATGAAGTAGAACTTGATGTAGTCTTGGTAATCCACTTGACCAAGGCCTTGGGTGCTTCTTCAAATGCATCAATCTCCTCTTGAAGCTTGTCCTTGCCTTTTGGTTGTGGTCTTGTGGCGGAAGATCATCTTGAGCTTGTGTTCCTTTGAAAGAAGTAGGATCATACTTATCTTGTTGAGGAACAAACTTCGTCTTGGGGTATTGATCTTCTTCCCACTCAACTCCATTGGCATTGAACTTTCATTCAAAACCAATACCTTGATTCTTCCAGTGTCTTCCCTGCTTGCGTACAATTTCCTCAAATTGCTTACTTCCGGCAAGGCTCTTGTCAACACCTTTCTCTATAATTCCCTTCAATAAGCTATTTTCTTGCTCAAGTGTAACTTGGCTAAGAGAATCATTAGTGGAATCAAGAGAACTACTAGAAGCAACATCATTGGATTTAGCATGATTGTTGTTACTAATAGATGAAGAATATTTCTTGTACTTGTTGCTAGATTTAACTTGTGGCATGTAAGTAAACAAGAGTAAACGCTTGGCAATGTAAGAAGAACTTTTCTTGCGAAGATCATCATTGATTGCCTTTAAAAACTCATGTTCTTGCTCAAGGTTGAGCTTTTCAAAGCGTAGCTTATCATGAGTCTTTAAAAGTTCTCGATGATTTTCCAAGGTAGTTTCATGAGCTAAATTAAGAATGTTTAGTTCTTTAGTTAGACGCTCAATCTCCTTCTTATCATCATCATTCGTTTTGTCTTGCTTATCATGATTAATAGCAAGCTCATCATAGTTTTCATAACTAGAGTTGTCAACAAGTAAATCATCATCTCCTAGCAAATCATCTTCATCACTATTGAAATCAACATAGTCGGGGTGTGTTACCTTTGGACCTTTAGCCATGAAGCATCTCCCAATTCCTTCATTTGGTGAGTCAAATATGTCGTAGGAGTTGGTTGTCACAAGTGCTAGTCCGGCAACACCTTCATCTTGAGTACATTCGGAGTCGGAGTGATAACTTCTTTCGGAGTGATGGTCAGAGTCGGAACCGGATACCCATTCACCAACATGAGCTTGATGTCTTCTTTTTGTGTAGCTCCTTGATGACTTGTCCTTCCTTTCCGAATCCTTGCTTCTCCGAGAGGGTCTTCGTTCATAACGATCATCTCTACTCCTTCTTTCTCTTGATGGTGATTCTTCTCTTCTACTCCTTCTTTTGGGAGAATCTTCTCTTCTTTTGTAGGGAGCCGTACACTCATTGGAGTAGTGTCCGGGTCTTCCACAGTTGTAGCAATTACGCTCACGACTAGAAGATCTTTTGTCATTGTAGGACCTTGACTTGGAACTTCTTTCCTTGCTTCTACTCTTGTAGAACTTGTTGAAGTTCTTCACCATTAGACTCAATTCCTCATTGAAGGTTTGCTTCTCACTTGATGATGTGGGAGCATCACACGAGGCTTTGTAAGCACCACTTGACATGTTGTGAAGCTCTTCCTTATCCTTGAGTGACATCTCATGAGCAACAATTCTTCCAATAACTTCCGTTGGCTTGAGATCTTTGTAATTGGGCATCATTTGGATCAATGTGCACACAGTATCATATTTTCCATCCAAGGCTCTAAGAATCTTCTTGATGATGAATCTATCGGTCATCTCTTCACTTCCTAAGCCGGCAATCCCATTTGTGATGAGAGCAAGCCTAGAGTACATTTCAGCGACGCCTTCACCATCCTTCATTTTGAGCTTGTCAAGCTGACTTTGGAGCACATCCAATTTGGATTCCTTGACGGAATCGGTACCTCGTGCATATCAATCAAAGTATCCCAAATTTCCTTTGCATTCTCAAGACGCTGATTTTGTTGAATTCTTCGGGGCACAATCCGTTGAAGAGAATATCACAAGCTTGAGCATTGTATTGTAGCATCTTCAACTCTTCCGCGGTAGCTTCACGGTTTGGTTCTCTCCCATCGAAGAATTCACCTTGCAAGCCAATACACACAATAGCCCAAACAACGGGGTTATGTCCAAGAATATGCATTTTCATCTTATGCTTCCAACTAGCAAAATTTGTACCATCAAATTAAGGGCCTCTACGGTGGTAATTTCCCTTGCTAGACGCCATACTCTCCTAGGTTGTGAAACCAAGGCTATGACCACCAAAAGCTATGGAAATCAAAGCAAATGGAGACCAAGGCTCTGATACCTCTTGTAGGATCGAAAGTATGTCTAGAGGGGGTTGATTAGACTACTTGACCAAATAAAAATCTAGCCTTTTCCCAATTTTAGTTCTTGGCAGATTTTAGCAACTTTGCACAAGTCAAGCAATCAACCTACACATGCAATTCTAAGAGTATAGCAGCGGAATGTAAAACAATTGCATATGAAAAAAAGGTAAAGGGAGGAGTTTGAGGGAGCAAACGCAATGTCGACACGGAGATTTTTTATCCGTGGTTCCGATAGGTGGTGCTATCGTACATCCATGTTGATGGAGACTTCAACCCACGAAGGTTAACGGTTGCGCGAGTCCACGGAGGGCTCCACCCACGAAGGGTCCACGAGGCAGTAACCTTGTATATCCCACCATGGCCGTCGCCCACGAAGGACTTGCCTCACTCGGGTAGATCTTCATGAAGTAGGCGATCTCCTTGCCTTTACAAACTCCTTGGTTCAACTCCACAATCTTGACGGAGCCTCCCAAGTGACACCTAGCCAATCTAGGAGACACCACTCTCCAAGAGGTAACAAATGGTGTGTTGATGATGAACTCCTTGCTCTTGTGCTTCAAATGATAGTCTCCCCAACACTCAACTCTCTCTCACAGGATTTGGATTTGGTGGAAAGAAGATTTGAGTGGAAAGCAACTTGGGAAGGCTAGAGATCAAGATTTATGTGGTTGGAATGGAATATCTTGACCTCAACACAACTGTAGGTGGTTCTCTCTCATAAAATGTATGTTGGAAGTGTAGGCATGTTCTGATGACTCTCTCCATGAATGAAGAGTGGGTGGAGGGGTATATATAGCCTCCACACAAAATCTAACCGTTACACACAAATCACCAAACTCGGTGGGACCGAATCAGAGAACTCGGTCAGACCGATTTAGTTCATAATGTGACTGTTAGGCATTTCAGTGGGATCGACATGTCAACTCGGTGGGACCGATTTCGTTAGGGTTAGGGCATAACGTAATCTCGGTGAGATCGATTACACAAACTCGGTGAGACCGATTTTGGTAATAGACTAACAGAGAGTTGGTCAGGCAAAGTCGATGGGACTGATTCGCTCATTTCGGTTGGACCGAAACATTATGAAAGGGAAACAGAGAGTTTGCATTGCAATCTCGGTGTGACCGATCGCTCATCTCAGTTTGACCGAAATGTTACGCAGGGAAATAGAGTGATTACAATCCCATCTCGGTGAGACCGAGATCCCTATCGGTGAGACCGAAAAGACTAGGGTTTCTGGCAGTGGCTATGTCAACTGAACTCGGTGGCGCCGGATAGAAAGTTTCGGTGGGGCCGAGTTTGACTTTTGGTATGGGACATAAGTGGATGTGAGAAAGTAGTTGAGGGTTTTGGAGCATATCACTAAGCACTTTGAGCAAGAAACTCATTAAGCAACACCTCACCCCCTCTTGATAGTATTGGCTTTTCCTATGGACTCATTGTGATGTTGGATCACTAAAATGAACATGTAGAGTCTTGTGCTTTGAGCTTGAGCCAATCTTTTGTCCTTAGCATTTTGAGGGGTCCGCTTTCTAATCCATGCCATGCCAATCATTGAGCTTTCCTGAAATATTTATCTTGAAATAGCATTAGCTCAATGAGCTATATGTTGTTAGGAATTACCAAAACCACCCTGGGATAGTTGCACTTTCAATGGCTCGACTCGTCGTCAACGACAAAATCACTTATGGAAGAGCCCTAGTTCCTGGGCAGATCCTCCAAATCGGCAATTTCACCATAGGCGCCCGTCCGGCCATTAAGCCCAATGCGGTCCCCCGGATTGCCAAAAATTATCTCCGCAACAACCCCGGCATCGATAAGATGGATGCGATAGATGTTTCATCTTTTAACGAACTATTATATCGCATGCCGTCCTAGGGGTCGCAACGGATTACGACCTGGTTGGGCCTAAACCCGATCAGGGGGATATTAGGTCTCCACCTGTCACCCACCTGGTGACTGTTGTGGAAGAACAAGTTGAGGATGTCGCTCCTCCCACGCTAAAAATGAACTATGTTCAGATCTCCGAGCCCTATGAGCCGGACACTCATCTTCGAGAAGGGATTATCTGTCTCCCGAACATAGAATCCGGCACTGAGTCTCAAAACCCTCCGGTCACTCCGGACCCTGGGCCAATGATCTCAGAAAATCTTCTAAATCCGGATTCCACAGTGGGTCAGGGTTCGGATTCAAGCCCACCCACCCACCACAACCAATACTCTAGAAGCAATTCCAGTCCCCCGGACATATGCGATTTAATGTATATATGAAAGTAAACTCTGGAAATAGTCCACCACTTTTGGGCTCGACTCCTACTTGTTAAAAACAAGATCAAGGATTGCTGCGACGACGATGCGGTATCAGTCTTTTGCCGCAACTATACGGATGAGGGCATCCTCAACGCCCTCAATCGGCGCCACATTCTGCACTTTGCAAATTTGGCACACATAATACAGAAGTGTTGCGCAATGGAAAGCGCTTGGAAAGCCCAGAAAGCTCGGTGGGAGCCACCAGACTTTAAGCCACGCACCGGCCGAACAAAAAGGATGCACCCTTACAGGGCACCCGATCATTCTTCCACAGGAAGAAAAACTCAGCCCTTATCGAGAAACGGAACTGTCCTTGATGGATGGCTCGACAAGCCCTGTCAGATACATGAGATGCCAGACTCCGAGCCAACTCATAACCTTCGGGCATGTTGGATACTACGACAGGTGGCTAAAAGTGGGGAGGCTATCCTCACCAGCACTACTCCGACAAGGCATTCCCCCGAGGACAACGACCTTGGTGTATTTACGGTCGTCGAGACCTTTTCTTCAAACAACCGGCGCAAAAGGGTACTCCGTGACCTCGCTGAAGTCAATCGCGTAGCCGCAATAAATCCTTGGAACGATATGGCGATAACCTTCAACGCCAATGACGAACTAAGGGCCCGATCAGTCCGAGCACCAGCTGCTTTGGTTCTAACCCCAATTGTAGCCGGCTTTCGCCTCACCAAAGTGCTCATGGACGGCAGCAGTGGACTGAACCTCGTCTATGAAGACACGCTCAATAAAATGCAAATGGATAGGAGTCGCATCGAGCAAAGCAATACATACTTTCGAGGAATCATCCCCAGTAGGGAAGCAAGATGATAAGGGAAAATTAAACTAGATGTGGTATTCGGCATGCTAGAGAACTATAGGTCCGAAGAGATAATCTTCCAGGTGGCCCCTTTCAACAGAGGATATCATGCCCTGTTAGGGCGAGATGCATTCACACGCTTTCAAGCCATACCTCATTACGGGTACATGAAGCTCAAAATGCCCGGGCCCAATGGTGTTATCACTATCTCCAGTGATCCGGACATAGCACTCCGCGCCAAAAATAAAACCGCATCTCTGGCCCTTGAGGCACTGTCCGAAGCCCTGGCGGCCGAGGAGCTCACCGCTCTGTGTTCCACAGTGGATAGAGACGACGTAATTCTTGATAAAAGGCCTAAATCCACCTCTTTCAAGCCAGTAGACGAGATAGTCAAATTTCAAGTCCACCCGACGGACCCCAAGAAGATAGCTTCCACTGGGGCACAGCTGGATTCGGCGGTCGACGTCTCATTGCGTGCGTTCTTGCGCGAGAACTGGGACATCTTCGCCTGGCACCCCTGGGATATGCTGGCAATCCCACAAGCACTGGCCGAACATAGTATCAACATACTGAAGGGATACAAACTAGTCAAGCAAATGCTGTGGCGATTTTTCGAACCCAAACGACAGGCTATGGGGGAGGAGCTAGCCAAGCTACTCGAAGCCGGGTTTATCAGAGAGATCAAACATCCGGATTGGCTGGCAAATCTGGTCATGGTGTCGAAGAAGGATAAATCCTGGCGCTTGTGTGTCGACTTCAAGGACCTTAATAAATCATGCCCTAAGGATCCCTTCCCATTACCTCGCATTGACCAGATCATTGATGCAACCGCAGGACACGACTCACTGTTCTTCCTTGACACATACTCCGGATACCATCAAATCAAGATGAAGGAATCCGACCAAGCTGCAACGACATTCATCACCCCATATGGGCCCTTCCGCTTCAACACCATGGCCTTCAGGCTCAAAAATGCTGGTGCCACATACCAACGCATGATTCAAACATGCCTGGAAAAGCAAATCGGCAAGACAGTTGAGGCATATGTAGATGATGTAGTCATCAAAACTAAGCATGTCGAATCATTGGTGGACGATTTACGCCTTACCTTCGACAACCCCAAAGATATGACATACAGAAAGTGTGTTTTCGGCGTTCCCGCCAAAAAATTGCTTGGGTTCATCGTTTCCAATAGGGTAATCGAGGCAAACCCAGCCAAAATCCGAGCCCTTTCACAGTTGCCTACACCAACAGACCTAAAACAGGTCCAAAAACTAGCCGGATGCATAGCGGCTTTGAGCCGCTTCATCTCCAGATTAGGAGAAAAGGCGCTGCCATTGTATCGCCTGCTCCGACGCACCGACCACTTCACATGGACGGATGCTGCAACGGTCGGACTGGAAGAAATTAAGGCTTTGTTAGCAAGCAACCCAATCCTGGCCGTGCCAAACGTCGGCGAACCCATGTTACTGTATATATCCGCAACACATCAGGTGGTGAGTGCGGTGCTCGCCATCGAACGCGAGGAAGAGGGACATAAATTCCCACTTAGAAAGCTAGTATACTATGTGCCTACGGTCCTCACACCATGCAAATCCCGATACTCGCATTATCAAAAGATAGCGTACGTGGTCTTCATGGCATCCCGAAAGCTGCGGCACTACTTTCAAAAGTGTTCAATCACGGTGGCCTCCGAGGTACCACTTAATGATATCATAAACAACCGAGACGCCACCGGCCGGATTGCCAAATGGGCTATTGAGCTCTTACCGTTTGAAATAACATATAAGCCACGTCGAGCCATTAAATCTCAGGTGTTGGCTGACTTCGTCGCCGAATGGACAGAGGCCGAGCTCCCTAAAGAGTACGTCACATATTCCAACTGGGTGATGCACTTCGACGGCTCTAAAATGCTAGCCGGACTTGGGGTCGGTGTCGTCCTAACATCCCCCACAGGAGACACAGTCCGTTATGTGCTCCAAATACTGTATACAGACTCCAATAACGCATCCGAATATGAGGCCCTATTGCATGGTCTTCGAATGGCCGTCTCTATGGGCATACAACACCTTGAGGTACGTGGGGATTCTAACCTCGCAATATCCCAAATAAACAGAGAATTCGATGCCAAAGATCCAAAGATGGCGGCTTACCGTAATGATGTACTTAAAATATCATCTCGGTTTGAGGGGCTCGAGTTTCATCACGTGGCCCGAGAAAGTAATCAGGCGGCGGACATCCTTGCTCGCATGGGCTCTAAGCGCGACCCCGTCCCACCCAATACCTTCATTGAGGGGCTTTTCAAACCATTCGTGGTATGGCAGGACGGGAGCGGCAGCACCAGTCTAGATCCGATCATACCCCCAGATTCCGAACACAATCCCGATATCATCGGGGGCTCGGCCACCGAAATCACAGCATCAGCCCATGTAATCATGGAAGTGATAGCCCCATGGACCGAACCCTTCCTGGCCTACCTTAATAGGAGAGAGCTCCCTGAGGACCAGAATGAGGCTCGATGCATCGTTCGACGATCGAAAGCCTACAAGGTTCATGAAGGCGAGCTCTACAAGAAAAGTACTACCAGAGTACTTCAAAGATGTATCTCCGAAGAAGAAGGGAGGAAGCTCTTGGCCGAAATCCACGCTGGTCTTGGCGGTCATCATGCCGCAGCTTGGGGCCTTGTAAGTAAGGCCTTCCGTTCCGGCTTTTTCTGGCCTACGGCCCGAGCAGATGCACAAGACCTCGTCCAACGTTGTGTAGGATGCCAACTTTTCGCTAACCAAAGCCATATGCCGCCTACCGCCCTACAAACAATCCCCATTACATGGCCTTTTGCGGTCTGGGGGCTTGATATGGTCGGACCCCTTAAAGGGGGAAGCCATAAGAAGAAATATATGTTGGTCATGGTGGATAAATTCACTAAGTGGATAGAGGCCAAGCCAGTTAAAATGGCCGAAGCTGGACCAGTGATAGATTTTATATCCGGTGTCGTACACCGTTATGGTGTCCCACACAGCATCATCACCGATAACGGCTCTAACTTCACAGCCGACGAAGTAAAAACCTGGTGCGCCAATCTGGGCATCAAGCTCGATTATGCCTCCGTCTATCACTGTAACACCCACGATGCGGCTATATCTCCCACTTGTCGGGGCGCGACTTAGAGGCATAACCGCATGGTGGTTTTGTCGCAAGAGGGGTCATCTTCACACAATCCCATGTAATGAACAAGAATGGGATAAAGAGTTGGCTTACAATCGCCACTTCACTCAATACATTAATTAAACATACATCATTCAGAGAACACACATAGACCGACTACGGACGATTACAAATGAAAAGGAAGACAACCCCAAATGCTAGATCCCCGATCGTCCCAACTGGGCTCCACTACTGATCATCAAGAAACGAAACATAATAACGACCAAGGTCCTCGTCGAACTCCCACTAGAGCTCAGTTGCGTCACCTGCACTGGTATCATCGGCACCTGCAACTGTTTTGGTAGTATCTATGAGCCACGAGGACTCAGCAATCTCAAAACCCGCGAGATCAAGACTATTTAAGCTTATGGGTAGGAAAGGGGTAATGAGGTGGAGCTGCAGCAAGCACTAAGCATATATGGTGGCTAACATGCGGAAATAAGAGCGAGAAGAGAAGCAACGCAATGGTCGAGAAGCTAGAAGTGATCAAGAAGTGATCCTGAAACTACTTACGTTCATACATAACCCAAACCGTGTTCACTTCCCAGACTCCGCCGAAAAGAGACCATCACGGCTACACACGTGGTTGATGCATTTTAATTAAGTCAAGTGTCAAGTTTTCTACAACCGGACTAACAAATTCCCATCTGCCACGTAACCGCGGGCACGGCTCTCGAAAGTTTATACCCTGCAGGGGTGTCCCAACTTAGCCCATCACAAGCTCTCACGATCAATGAAGGATATTCCTTCTCCCAGGACAACCCGATCAGACTCGGAATCCCGGTTACAAGACATTTCGATGGTAAAACAAGACCAGCAAGACCACCCGACTGTGCCGACAAATCCCGATAGGAGCTGCACATATCTCATTCTCAGGGCACACCGGATAAGCTAAGCGTACAAGTACCAACATAACCCAAGTTGCCAAGGGACGGTCCCGCACGGTGCTCTGTTTGGACCAACACTCAGAGGAGCACTGGCCCGGGGGGTAAATAAAGATGACCCTCGGGCTCGCGAAAACCCAAGGGAAAGGCTTAGGTGAGGCGAATGTAAAACCAAGGTTGGGCCTTGTTGGAGGAGTTTTATTCAAAGCGAACTGTCAAGGGGGTCCCATAACCCCAACCGCGTAAGGAACACAAAATCAAGGAACATAACACCGGTATGACAGAAACTAGGGCGGCAAGAGTGGAACAAAACACCAGGCATAAGGCCGAGCCTTCCACCCTTTACCAAGTATATAGATGCATTAATTAAATAAGAGATATTGTGATATCCCAAAATCATCATGTTCCAACATGGAGCAAAACTTCAACTTCACCTGCAACTAGCAATGTTATAAGAGGGGCTGAGCAAAAGCGGTAACATAGCCAAACAACGGTTTGCTAGGAAGGTGGGTTAGAGGCTTGACATGGCAATATGGGAGGCATGATAAACAAGTGGTAGGTAGCACGACATAGCGATAGAGCGAACAACTAGCAAGCAAAGATAGAAGTGATATCGAGGGTAATGGTCATCTTGCCTCAGATCCCGCAAGGAAGAAGAACGAGTCCATGAAGGAGACAAACGGACGTAGTCGAACGAATCCTCACAACTCCGGAATGAAACCGAAGCTAACGAGACAAGCAAACCGGAAAGAAGCAAACAACATGGTAAACACACAAGCATAAACATTGCATGATGCACAATCAAGTATGATGCATGTCCGGTTTAAATGGCATGGCATGGCAAAGTGCACAACCAATACTACAAATTCAGTGGAGCTCAATATGCAACGAGTTGCATATAGACGAAACACCACATTCGATTATTTAGTTCTCTCCCGTTTATGTACCCAACAATATTAAATGTTGTTAAACATGGCAAGAGGTGAAGCATAAGTAAACTAACTATTTAGGCAAGTTTAAATGAGGCCGGAACAACAAACAACAATTCTGGAAAATCCCCATGTGCATATTTTAGATTTGGTACTGTTCTTCTTAAAACCATATTTTATTGTTGTTAATCAGGAAAATAAAGTGCAACATGTTAATCTATGCATTTTCCTACCCCATTTACATATAAAGTTTATTTAAAATGGAGCTGTGGTTATTTAGTTATGAAATAAAGCATTTTAGCATGGCATTTATGCAAAATAAATGCAAACAACATTTTAAACATGGATGAAAGTTGCATATTGCGAAACTAGATGAAATTCTAACATTTTCATATTTAAAGTATTACATAGGATGCATGGTTCATGAGTTATTAAATGCATGAGCTAGAGGGACTTTTCTGTAAATAAGAATGCACTGGAAAATGCTAAAATACACAGTGGGAAAAACATGCTTAGGCCGGAAGCAGCACGGTGCAGCGGCCCAGCAGCGAAGGAGGCCCAAGTGGCTGTGGTGTGGGCAAAAGAAATAAAAGAAAAGAGCCAAACAGGGGCGCCTGGGACTGGAACCCAGGACCTCCTGGTGTGTGCGTTGCGTGAAGACCAATTGGGTTGGCTGTGTGCTTGTGATTGGGAAGGTGCATAGCTTTAGTGAACAAATCGCATGGCCCTGACTTCTTCTTCTCCAAGACAGAGAAGAAAACGAGGACGACGACAGCGGTAGCAACGGTGACGGCCGGGCCTGGGTTGTAGCGGCGGGCATGCGGGTGTTGGGAATCGTAGCATAATTTTAAAATTTTCCTACGCTCACCAAGATGCATCTATGGAGTATACTAGCAATGAGGGGAAAGGAGTGCATCTACATACCCTTGTAGATCGCGAGCGGAAGCGTTCCAATGAACGTGGATGACGGAGTCGTACTCGCCGTGATCCAAATCACCGATGACCGAGTGCCGAACGGACGGCACCTCCGCATTCAACACACGTACGGTGCAGCGACGTCTCCTCCTTCTTGATCCAGCAAGGGGGAAGGAGAGGTTGATGGAGATCCAGCAGCACGACGGCATGGTGGTGGATGTAGCGGGATGCCGGCAGGGCTTCGCCGAGCTTCTACGAGAGAGAGAGGTGTAGCAGGGAAGGAGGGAGGCACCCAAGGCTGAGATCTTGCTGCCCTCCCTCCCCCCTTTATATAGGCCCCCTGGGAGGGGGGGGCGCCGGCCAAACCCATCTAGGGTGGGGGGCGGCGGCCAAGGGGGTGCCTTGCCCCCCAAGGCAAGTGGGAAGCCCCCCACCCTAGGGTTTCCAACCCTAGGCGCATGGGGGGAGGCCCATGGGGGGGCGCCCAGCCCACTAGGGGCTGGTTCCCTTCCCACTTCAGCTCACGGGGCCCTCCGGGATAGGTGGCCCCACCCGGTGGACCCCCGGGACCCTTCCGGTGGTCCCGGTACAATACCGGTAACCCCCGAAACATTCCTGGTGGCCGAAACTTGACTTCCTATATATAATTCTTCACCTCCGGACCATTCCGGAACTCCTCGTGACGTCCGGGATCTCATCCGGGACTCCGAACAACTTTCGGGTTGCCGCATACACATATCTCTACAACCCTAGCGTCACCGAACCTTAAGTGTGTAGACCCTACGGGTTCGGGAGACATGCAGACAAGACCGAGACGCCTCTCCGGTCAATAACCAACAGCGGGATCTGGATACCCATGTTGGCTCCCACATGTTCCACGATGATCTCATCGGATGAACCACGATGTTGAGGATTCAATCAATCCCGTATACAATTCCCTTTGTTAATCGGTATGTTACTTGCCCGAGATTCGATCGTCGGTATCCCAATACCTTGTTCAATCTCGTTACCGGCAAGTCTCTTTATTCGTACCGCAATGCATGATCCCGTGACTAACGCCTAAGTCACATTGAGCTCATTATGACGATGCATTACCGAGTGGGCCCAGAGATACCTCTCCGTCACACGGAATGACAAATCCCAGACTCGATCCGTGCCAACCCAACAGACACTTTCAGAGATACCCGTAGTGCACCTTTATAGTCACCCAGTTACGTTGTGACGTTTGGCACACCCAAAGCACTCCTACGGTATCCGGGAGTTGCACGATCTCATGGTCTAAGGAAAAGATACTTGACATTGTAAAAGCTCTAGCAAACGAAACTACACGATCTTTTATGCTATGCTTAGGATTGGGTCTTGTTCATCACATCATTCTCCTAATGATGTGATCCCGTTATCAATGACATCCAATGTCCATAGTCAGGAAACCATGACTATCTGTTGATCAACGAGCTAGTCAACTAGAGGCTTACTAGGGACACGTTGTAGTCTATGTATTCACACATGTATTATGATTTCCGGACAATACAATTATAGCATGAACAATAGACAATTACCATGAATAAAGAAATACAATAATAACCATTTATTATTGCCTCTAGGGCATATTTCCAACAGTCTCCCACTTGCACTAGAGTCAATAATCTAGTTACATTGTGATGAATCGAACACCCATTGCGTCCTGGTGTTGATCATGTTTTGCCCTAGGGAGAGGTTTAGTCAATGGATCTGCTACATTTAGGTCCGTATGTACTTTTCAAATATCTATGTCTCCATTTTGAACACTTTCACGAATCGAGTTGAAGCGACGCGTGATATGCCTGGTCTTCCTGTGAAACCTGGGCTCCTTCGCAAGGGCAATAGCTCCAGTGTTGTCACAGAAGAGAGTCGTCGGGCCCGACGCATTGGGAATCACCCCTAGGTCGGTAATGAACTCCTTCATCCAGACTGCTTCCTGTGCTGCCTCCGAGGCCGTCATGTACTCCGCTTCACATGTAGATCCCGCCACGACGCTTTGCTTGCAACTGCACCAGCTTACTGCTCCTCCATTCAAAATATACACGTATCTGGTTTGTGACTTCGAGTCATCCAGATCTGTGTCGAAGCTAGCGTCGACGTAACCCTTTACGACGAGCTCTTCGTCACCTCCATAAACGAGAAATATATCCTTAGTCCTCTTTAGGTACTTCAGGATATTCTTGACCGCTGTCCAGTGTTCCATGCCGGGATTACTTTGGTACCTTCCTACCAAACTTACGGCAAGGTTTACATCAGGTCTGGTACACAGCATGGCATACATAATAGACCCTATGGCCGAGGCATAGGGGATGACACTCATCTTTTCTCTATCTTCTGCCGTGGTCGGGCATTGAGCAGTGCTCAATTGCACACCTTGCAATACAGGCAAGAACCCCTTCTTGGACTGATCCATATTGAACTTCTTCAATATCTTGTCAAGGTATGTACTCTGTGAAAGACCAATGAGGCGTCTTGATCTATCTCTATAGATCTTGATGCCTAATATATAAGCAGCTTCTCCAAGGTCCTTCATTGAAAAACACTTATTCAAATAGGCCTTTATACTTTCCAAGAATTCTATATCATTTCCCATCAATAGTATGTCATCCACATATAATAAGAGAAATGCTACAGAGCTCCCATTCACTTTCTTGTAAACACAGGCTTCTCCATAAGTCTGTGTAAACCCAAATGCTTTGATCATCTCATCAAAGCGAATGTTCCAACTCCGAGATGCTTGCACCAGCCCATAGATTGAGCGCTGGAGCTTGCATACTTTGTTAGCATTCTTAGGATCGACAAAACCTTCCGGCTGCATCATATACAACTCTTCCTTAAGGAAGCCATTAAGGAATGCCGTTTTGACGTCCATCTGCCATATCTCATAATCATAGTATGCGGCAATTGCTAACATGATTCGGACGGACTTCAGCTTCGCTACGGGTGAGAAAGTCTCATCGTAGTCAACCCCTTGAACTTGTCGATAACCCTTAGCGACAAGTCGAGCTTTGTAGATGGTCACATTACCATCCGCGTCCGTCTTCTTCTTAAAGATCCATTTGTTTTCTATGGCTCGCCGATCATCGGGCAAGTCAGTCAAAGTCCATACTTCGTTTTCATACATGGATCCTATCTCAGATTTCATGGCTTCTAGCCATTTGTCGGAATCCGGGCCCGCCATCGCTTCTTCATAGTTCGAAGGTTCACCGTTGTCTAACAACATTATTTCCAGGACAGGGTTGCCGTACCACTCTGGTGCGGAACGTGTCCTTGTGGACCTACGAAGTTCAGTAGTAACTTGATCCGAAGCTTCATGATCATCATCATTAACTTCCTCCCCAGTCGGTGTAGGCACCATAGGAACATTTTCCCGCGCTGCGCTACTTTCCGGTTCGGAAGGGGTGACTATCACCTCATCAAGTTCCACTTTCCTCCCACTCAATTCTTTTGAGAGAAACTCCTTCTCTAGAAAGGACCCGTTTTTGGCAACGAAGATCTTGCCTTCGAATCTGAGGTAGAAGGTATACCCAATAGTTTCCTTAGGGTATCCTATGAAGACGCATTTTTCCGACTTGGGTTCGAGCTTTTCAGGTTGAAGTTTCTTGACATAAGCATCGCATCCCCAAACTTTTAGAAACGACAGCTTAGGTTTCTTCCCAAACCATAATTCATACTGTGTCGTCTCAAAGGATTTCGACGGAGCCCTATTTAAAGTGAATGCGGCAGTCTCTAAAGCATAGCCCCAAAATGAGAGCGGTAAATCGGTAAGAGACATCATAGATCGCACCATATCCAATAGAGTGCGATTACGACGTTCGGACACACCGTTTCTCTGAGGTGTTCCAGGCGGCGTGAGTTGTGCAACTATTCCACATTTCCTTAAGTGTGTACCAAACTCGTGACTTAAATATTCTCCACCACGATCTGATCGTAAGAATTTTATTTTCCTGTCACGTTGATTCTCAACCTCACTCTGAAATTCCTTGAACTTTTCAAAGGTTTCAGACTTGTGTTTCATTAAGTAGACATACCCATATCTACTTAAATCATCAGTGAGAGTGAGAACATAACGATATCCTCCGCGAGCCTCAACACTCATTGGACCGCACACATCGGTATGTATGATTTCCAATAAGTTGGTTGCTCGCTCAATTGTTCCGGAGAACGGAGTCTTGGTCATCTTACCCATGAGGCATGGTTCGCACGTGTCAAATGATTCGTAATCAAGAGACTCCAAAATTCCATCTGCATGGAGCTTCTTCATGCGCTTGACACCAATGTGACCAAGGCGGCAGTGCCACAAGTATGTGGGACTATCATTATCAACTTTACATCTTTTGGTATTCACATTATGAACATGTGTAACATCACGTTCGAGATTCATCAAGAATAAACCATTAACCAGCGGGGCATGACCATAAAACATATCTCTCAAATAAATAGAACAACCATTATTCTCGGATTTAAGTGAGTAGCCATCTCGAATTAAACGAGATCCAGATACAATGTTCATGCTCAAAGCTGGCACTAAATAACAATTATTGAGGTTTAAAACTAATCCCGTAGGTAGATGCAGAGGTAGCGTGCCGACGGCGATCACATCGACCTTGGAACCATTCCCGACGCGCATCGTCACCTCGTCCTTCGCCAGTCTCCGTTTATTCCGTAGTTCCTGTTTTGAGTTACAAATATGAGCAACCGCACCGGTATCAAATACCCAGGAGCTACTACGAGTACTGGTAAGGTACACATCAATTACATGTATATCACATATACCTTTGGTGTTGCCGGCCTTCTTGTCCGCTAAGTATTTGGGGCAGTTCCGCTTCTAGTGACCACTTCCCTTGCAATAAAAGCACTCAGTCTCGGGCTTGGGTCCATTCCTTGGCTTCTTCCCGGCAACTGGCTTACCGGGCGCGGCAACTCCCTTGCCGTCCTTCTTGCAGTTCTTCTTACCCTTGCCCTTCTTGAACTTAGTGGTTTTATTCACCATCAACACTTGATGTTCTTTTCTGATCTCCACCTCCGCTGATTTCAGCATTGAATATATCTCAGGAATGGTCTTTTCCATCCCCTGCATATTGAAGTTCATCACAAAGCTCTTGTAGCTTGGTGGAAGCGACTGAAGGATTTTGTCAATAACCGCGTCATCCGGGAGATTAACTCCCAGCTGAGTCAAGCGGTTGTGCAACCCAGACATTCTGAGTATGTGCTCACTTACAGAACTATTTTCCTCCATTTTACAGCTGAAGAACTTGTCGGAGACTTCATATCTCTCGACCCGGGCATGAGCTTGGAAAACCAATTTCAGCTCCTCGAACATCTCATATGCTCCATGTTTCTCAAAACGTTTTTGGAGACCCGGTTCTAAGCTGTAAAGCATGCCGCACTGAACGAGGGAGTAATCATTAGCACGCTGCTGCCAAGCGTTCATAACGTCTTGGTTCTCTGGGATTGGTGCTTCACCTAGCGGTGCTTCTAAGACATAATCTTTCTTGGCTACTATGAGGATGATCCTCAGGTTCCGGACCCAGTCCGTATAGTTGCTGCCATCATCTTTCAGCTTGGTTTTCTCTAGGAACGCATTGAAATTGAGGACAACGTTGGCCATTTGATCTACAAGACATAGTGTAAAGATTTTAGGCTAAGTTCATGATAATTAAGTTCATCTAATCAAATTACTCAATGAACTCCCACTCAGATAGACATGCCTCTAGTCATCTAAGTGAAACATGATCCGAGTTAACTAGGCCGTGTCCGATCATCACGTGAGACAGACTAGTCAAGATCGGTGAACATCTCCATGTTGACCGTATCTTCTATACGACTCATGCTCGACCTTTCGGTCCTCCATGTTCCGAGGCCATGTCTGTACATGCTAGGCTCGTCAAGTCAACCTAAGTGTATTGCGTGTGTTCCGAGGCCATGTCTGTACATGCTAGGCTCGTCAACACCCGTTGTATGCGAACGTTAGAATCTATCAGACCCGATCATCACGTGGTGCTTCGAAACAACGAACCTTCGCAATGGTGCACAGTTAGGGTGAACACTTTCTTGAAATTATCATAAGGGATCATCTTACTTACTACCATCGTTCTAAGCAAATAAGATGCAAAACATGATAAACATCACATGCAATCAAATAGTAACATGATATGGCCAATATCATTATGCTCCTTTGATCTCCATCTTCGGGGCACCATGATCATCTTCGTCACCGGCATGACACCATGATCTCCATCATCATGATCTCCATCATTGTGTCTTCATGAAGTCGTCACGCCAACGATTACTTCTACTTCTATGGCTAACGCGTTTAGCAACAAAGTAAAGTAATTTACATGGCGTTATTCAATGACACGCAGGTCATGCAAAATAATAAAGACAACTCCTATGGCTCCTGCCGGTTGTCATACTCATCGACATGCAAGTCGTGATTCCTATTACAAGAATATGATCAATCTCATACATCACATATATCATTCATCACATCTTCTGGCCATATCACATCACATAACACATGCTGCAAAAACAAGTTAGACGTCCTCTAATTGTTGTTGCAAGTTTTTTACGTGGTTTGTAGGTTTCTAGCAAGAACGTTTCTTACCTACGTATGACCACAGCGTGATTTGCCAATTTCTATTTACCCTTCATAAGGACCCTTTTCATCGAATCCGTTCCGACTAAAGTAGGAGAGACAGACACCCGCTAGCCACCTTATGCAACTAGTGCATGTCAGTCGGTGGAACCTGTCTCACGTAAGCGTACGTGTAAGGTCGGTCCGGCCGCTTCATCCTACAATGCCGCCGAAACAAGAAACGACTAGTAGCGGCAAGAAGAATTGGCAACATCAACGCCCACAACTTCTTTGTGTTCTACTCGTGCATAGTAACTACGCATAGGCCTGGCTCATGATGCCACTGTTGGGAATCGTAGCATAATTTTAAAATTTTCCTATGCTCACCAAGATGCATCTATGGAGTATACTAGCAACGAGGGGAAAGGAGTGCATCTACATACCCTTGTAGATCGCGAGCGGAAGCGTTCCAATGAATGTGGATGACGGAGTCGTACTCGCCGTGATCCAAATCACCGATGACCGAGTGCCGAACGGACGGCACCTCCGCGTTCAACACACGTACGGTGTAGCGACGTCTCCTCCTTCTTGATCCAGCAAGGGGGAATGTCACGACCGGATTTTTGGGATATAAATTCCCAGAAAAACGGCCTGTGTGCTCACCAGCCCCAGGATTACTGTTAGCTGATGAGGTACCAACTTGATACAAGAATTCCAAGCAAGGAACAAAAATATGTAGTACAAGACCATTTAGGCCTGGGAGTACAACACTTGGTTTCTAATGGTTGAGGGCGGAAGCGGTTGGAAACATCTGCGTCTATGGGACTCCATTTCCCACAAGAACAGCTGACCAGGATAACTCCTATCTTCGCGAGGCTGCACACGTCAACAGCGTAGGTTCCGAGGGTGTCACCGCGATGCATACCTCCATGCAAGAAATCTGGCCAAGACAATAGCCAGGGACAAGCCAGTGAGTACGTTTGAATGTACTCGCAAACATTAAGAACACGGGTATAATATATCAAGATACTCCAGATTTAATAGACGATCATACATCCGTCACGAAAATATACGAGAAACCATGATGCACACATATGGATAAAAAAATATACCAAAATAAAATACTGGGTGCCAAACGAGTGTCTGAATGACTCCTCGAGCGGAAAATGCAGAAATAATAATACTGGTGCCAAACGAGTGTCTGAATGACTCCTCGAGCGGAAAATGCAGAAATAATAATACTCGTGCCAAACGAGTGTCTGAATGACTCCTCGAGCGGAAAATGCAGAAATAATAATGCCGCAGTCGGGCGTCTGAGCGACACCACATAAAGGGCTTATACAAGGTAAATGAACAACGAGCATGCCGCAGTCGGGCGTCTGAGCGACGCCACAGAAAGGGCTTATAAGAAAATAATCACAGGGAATATCTGGGAGTAGAACCATCCCAGGGATACTCAATAATATGTGAAATATAAATGGTTAGTCCAAAACAATAAAGATCATAATCCAAAGGTACCATAATCATAAACAAAATTTAATACAGTCGTTTCTCCATCCGAAAAACCGATAACTTAGTCAAGCCGTACCTCCATCCGAATACCGCGACAGAGTTCTAGTGAAATTGTTCTCCATCCGAATACCGATACAGAGTCCTAGTTAAATCGTTCTCCCTCCGAATACCGATACAGAGTCCTAGTTAAATCGTTCTCCATCCGAATACCGCTACAGATATTCAACTCAGACTGTGGTCTCTACTCAAGAACATGACTATCCGACAGGATATATCCTCTGCAGAGGGAGTACCATTTTCCACGAGTAACGGGATTACTCGGTCCCTCGGGACTAATTCCGTCTACGGTCTTTTGATTGAAAACACGCCTGACCTGCACACACCAACTTAACTCACCAGTGCCTGGAATCACCCACGACACCTGCCAAGCAAAACTCTAAGTGGGGAGGCTACAACCTCGACGTAGCATGGGATCACAAAATTTATACCGCGCGCAAACTGGGGAAGCTATCCCCTTCGGCTACAACCGAAAACACCCATGCCCCCGGACCGGATGACTGGCTTTAATCCATGGCCATGGGACCCTCATCACGGCCTCTCTGTATGGTGTGTGCTTTGGAAAGGGGTTGACGACCTACTGAACCATACCCTGTCCCTTGCAGGGACAAGTGGTGGTACCGACAAAGAAGGAAGCTACTGATCAAGACTCGGTCTACAACCGACTCAGGTGGTCTAAGTATCCACCAACAACACTACCACTAGTGAAATAAATCACCACTCCTCGAGCCTCACCAAGCCATGCCGGGCATACTTGTCTCGACGAGGGGTTAGGGACAAGCTCGTGTCTACCCAAGACCACGACTTTCCCGGCTCCCTACCGGTGTGCAAGAGAAGCTCACGAGGATGATCCAAATCATTAATGTATCCATTTGCTGGCCACAAACAAACTCCGAAGTGCACTCGTGCACGAGACCATACCGATACCTAAGGCTATCACAGACTCCAAGACAATAGGTGTTGTGATCGTATCAAAACACTACAACAAATATTATGCCAGAGTTCAAAAATGCTTGCCTTCAAGAGTATGCAAAGGATGCACTTTATTGGAAGCTTTCCTTTTTCTCCAAAAATCCTATTTTGCAAAATACACAAATACAAATATTTCAAACACAGTACCAAAACCTGTCTCAAATATTTTTGAAATAAATCTTAAAATAAACTAGATGAAATTTGAGAGAGGTAGGAAAAAGAGTCAACTAAATTGGAGTTTTATTTTAAAAGTTATAGCCAGTCAAAGTTTGGTCAACTCTGTTTTTAAATAAAACCAGAAAAAAAGGAAAACGTTTCAGCAGAAATACGCTTTCGCAGCAGAGGAAACGCACTCGGGGGTTTTGCGCCTCCACTTAAACAGAGAGAGGGCGCTGCGTGGGTCACTGACAGTGGGTCCAGAGGGCCCACTGGTCAGGTTTGACCGTTCCTTCCCTCCTTCTCTTCTCTTCTGCCTGACGGGAGCGGGGCTCCGGCGATCGCCGGCGACGGATGGCGGCTCCTCGAGGGCATCTGCGGGCGGGGATGGAACGGCTAGACCGAGGCGGTCCTTTGGGTGGTTGAAGGGTCGTCGGAGGTGGAAGGAATCTCCGGCGGCGAGCTCCGCGGCGGGGGAAAGCTACGGTGGTGAAGTGCTTTTTGTGCTCCGGTGGTCTCTGATCGAAGATGAGTAGCCGGGCAGCTCCGCAAGGACCAGAGGGAGCGACTGGTGGTGCTGGTTGGGCGAGAGGGTGGCCGGTTGCGACGAATCGCACCGGAGCTTGGCGGCGGCCGGGCTGGCCGGAGTTGAGGGAGACGGCCACTACTGTTCGATTCACTACGCGGGAAGCTCTACGAGGAGTGTCTGAAGTCGCGTGAGTGCTCGGAGGGGCTCGGGGACCCTTTATATAGCGCCCGAGGTAGGTTCCCGCGGTGGCAGAGGATAGGACCGCCGGCGACAGCCGTTGCTGTAGTTGCAGGGCATCCTGGCGGCGACGAGCGCGTTCCGACAGGCAGGAGGATAGGCACGAGCGATTCCCAGGGGCAGCTGGCGCGCTGGCGCGGTTTGGGCGGTGCCGAACATGGCAGAGGCCGCTGCCGACGCCGGCGTACCGCCAAGGGCGCGGCCAGCGGCGCAGCCGGGCACCAGAGGGATCGTGGAGCAGGGGGCGGCTAGTGCGCGGCTCAGCGATGCAGAGGGGGCCAGGGTCGGGTTGCGTCGGGTGCGGCAGTGCGGCGTGTCGGCGTAGTGCGCGCGCGTGCAAAACGTGCGCTCTGGGCGCGCCCAGAGCACGCACGGCACCTGTTCGACGCAATGCTAGCGCGCTCTAGAGCTCGAGGGTGGAGCTGGCACTGCACAGGATGACGGTGGGGGAAGCAAGACACTTAGTGGACAAGGTGGATAGGTCAGGGGTTCAAGTCCATAGTGCAAACCAGAGAGCTTGCCAAAAGTGGCTGTGCACACCAGGTGTTCGACAGAATGCCAGATGCACATAGGCAACTCTTGGAGTGGCCAAAAACTCCAGATCAGTGCCTCCTTAGACACAGGAGATGGTGGTAGGGTCAGTTTGGCAAAAACAGAAAGTTGATAGTGCAAGTTTTGCAAAACTCCAGTTTTGGGCAGGAAGAAAAGGGGTTTAGAACATGCACTTCAAAATCTCCAATGAGCCCAATCTCCTGGACTTAAGAGTTTGGTAGGGAGGGCTACAAGTAGGAGAAAGCTCAGGGTCACTATAGCAAGGAAAAATATGGTTGCAGTACAAATCACCAAATTGGACCAGAATGCAAAAGAGGTTGATCCACTCAAATTTTCCAAAGAACATCATTGGGTTTTTGCTTGAAGATGAGTTGTATGCATCCACTGTCATCTCCAAATACTTGGAAGAATTTTTGAAGAAATATTTAAATGGGTTGCAGTGCGAAAGTGCCTACTGGACCAGATTGGAAAAATTGGTGTAGAGCTCAAAATCTCCAATGGCCAGAAGGTATCTTTCAATAAAAGTGATGTGGAAACATCACATGACATCCCCAAATTTTGGTGGAATTTTTAAAAGCATTTGTCAAGTGGTTGTAGTGCAAATAGGCCCCAAATGCAAAAGGAATCATTTTAAAGAAAGAAAGCTTTTTGAATAAATAAATCTTGCAACATTTGAATCCACTGATAAATAATGGTTTTATAAAAGAGAGTAAACAAAACCAACAATACCTTTGAAGGTTTCTCCCACTAGAGGCAAAAATCCAAAATCACAAAAGGTAAAACTTGACAATTGGAAAAGTTTTATTTCCTGGCAACATTTTAATAAATAAAACAAGGCCAAAATTTTGGGGTGTCACAGGGAAGGAGAGGTTGATGGAGATCCAGCAGCACGACGGCGTGGTGGTGGATGTAGCGGGATGCCGGCAGGGCTTCGCCGAGCTTCTACGAGAGAGAGAGGTGTAGCAGGGAAGGAGGGAGGCGCCCAAGGCTGAGATCTTGCTGCCCTCCCTCCCCCCTTTATATAGGCCCCTGGGAGGGGGGGCGCCGGCCAAACCCATCTAGGGTGGGGGGCGCCGGCCAAGGGGGTGCCTTGCCCCCCAAGGCAAGTGGGAAGCCCCCCCCACCCTAGGGTTTCCAACCCTAGGCGCATGGGGGGAGGCCCATGGGGGCGCCCAGCCCACTAGGGGCTGGTTCCCTTCCCACTTCAGCTCACGGGGCCCTCCGAGATAGGTGGCCCCACCCGGTGGACCCCCGGGACCCTTCCGGTGGTCCCGGCACAATACCGGTAACCCCTGAAACTTTCCCGGTGGCCAAAAGTTGACTTCCTATATATAATTCTTCACCTCCGGACCATTCCGGAACTCCTCGTGACGTCCGGGATCTCATCCGGGACTCCGAACAACTTTCGGGTTTCCGCATACACATATCTCTACAACCCTAGCGTCACCGAACCTTAAGTGTGTAGACCCTACGGGTTCGGGAGACATGCAGACAAGACCGAGACGCCTCTCCGGTCAATAACCAATAGCGGGATCTGGATACCCGTGTTGGCTCCCACATGTTCCACGATGATCTCATCGGATGAACCACGATGTCGAGGATTCAATCAATCCCGTATACAATTCCCTTTGTTAATCGGTATGTTACTTGCCCGAGATTCGATCGTCGGTATCCCAATACCTTGTTCAATCTCGTTACCGGCAAGTCTCTTTACTCATACCGCAATGCATGATCCCGTGACTAACGCCTTAGTCACATTGAGCTCATTATGACGATGCATTACCGAGTGGGCCCAGAGATACCTCTCCGTCACACGGAGTGACAAATCCCAGACTCGATCCGTGCCAACCCAACAGACACTTTCGGAGATACCCGTAGTGCACCTTTATAGTCACCCAGTTATGTTGTGACGTTTGGCACACCCAAAGCACTCCTACGGTATCCGGGAGTTGCATGATCTCATGGTCTAAGGAAAAGATACTTGACATTGGAAAAGCTCTAGCAAACGGAACTACACGATCTTTTATGCTATGCTTAGGATTGGGTCTTGTCCATCACATCATTCTCCTAATGATGTGATCCCGTTATCAATGACATCCAATGTCCATAGTCAGGAAACCATGACTATCTGTTGATCAACGAGCTAGTCAACTAGAGGCTTACTAGGGACACGTTGTAGTCTATGTATTCACACATGTATTATGATTTCCGGACAATACAATTATAGCATGAACAATAGACAATTACCATGAATAAAGAAATATAATAATAACCATTTATTATTGCCTCTAGGGCATATTTCCAACAGCGGGTTCAGCAGGGGGTGTGCGTGCGGACGCGTGCGTGCAGATGCCCGAGCACGAGCTCGTGCTTGCCTCGGGCGCGGTACAGAACGGCGAGCGAGCGACGCGAGCAGGCAGGGTACACGCGGGTGCAGATCCATGCGGGGTTACGGGAGCGGCGAGCAAGCATGTGCGAGCATGTGGGAACAGGGGAGAGCGCGAGTGCTCGTGTGCATGTGCAGCAGCAAAACATGCGCAACTAAAACTTCAGAGATTGCCAGAGCACTGCGAGTGCGGCGAAGACATTGATCGGGCGAGTGCTATGGGGTTCTACACGCCATGGAAAGAAAAGGAGCGGAGATGCGTTACCCAGCTCACCCTAGGACACGGAGAGGTTAACGGATACGCGCCGGAGGCGACCGGAGCGAGCTCTGAACTTGGCGAAGATGCTGTCCGGGAAGAGGAGGAAGAAGACAGCGTCGTGGAGGTCGAACCCGAGGCCGCGTGGTCGCGTGCGTGGAGGCAGGGGACGGAGAGGTACTTGGCGTTCCTCTCTAGAGTGGCTGAGGGGTCGGAGGCGCGACGACGTGCTACTTCGAGCTCGAGCTCAAGCTCGTCCGGACCATGGTGGGCAGGGCAACGGCGTGGCGTGGCTAGCCTTACCTGGCGGCAGCGAGGGAAGGAGAGGAGGGGGATCGGTCAAGGAGGAACCCTAGGAAACCGGTGACATGAAATATAGGGTCTAGGGACGCCGGACGGCCGTCAAATCACGCCCATGTCCGACGTGGACACGCTGGATGCACTGCCGTACAGGGGAGACGACGCTCCTATTGCTAGCGGGCTGGATGGGCTGCTGCTGCTGCGCGAGTTGGGCTGCAGGCGCTGGTGCACTGGGAGGCCGGCCCTGGTAAGTTTCCTTACTTAGCTTTCTGTTTAAAAGAATAAACAGTTCCCAAAGGAAATGTCCAGGAGGGTTGGGGAAGAATATGAATGAAGTAGAGATATACTTGGACTCCTGGAATTATGGTCCATTTGAATAAATTACTTTGGGGATTTTTAAAGGAAGAAAATTAAATCAAGTTTGAATTAAATTCAAACTTCAGTCAATTTTTAACCCAACCAAAACATATTCAAATGAGCTGAAAATTGGCATAGAGTATGGGAATGGTGCAAGATTGATAGGGAGAAGATGAACATTAAAGGAGGAGTGAAAAATGGCACTTGCCAAAAGAAAGAAAGAGAAGGAGAGGTGGGGTGATGCAAGGGTGATCATGCATGAAACACACAATGCACATGATGAGCATGATGAAATGAAGCATTAAAAGAAGCACAAATGCAGCACTTGAAATGATCATAATGCAAGCATGGATGACAAAAGCAATACATAAAAAGGAAATGACATAGCAATGCAACAAATAACAACACAAAGGCAACCAAAAGAAGCCAACCATGATAGACCCAAGGAATTGGATGAAGACCAAAATTGATACATTGCCAAAATAAGGAAGGTTTTACATCTGGGGTGTTACAATCACCCTCAAACAAACGGTCAAGTCAAACGGGCTAATGGCCTGATAATGAGCGGCATTAAACCCAGACTAGTGCAGTCCTTACAGGAGTAAGATAAACACTGGGTCGAGGAGCTCGACTCCGTACTCTGGGGGCTGCGGTCCACGCCCAATCGCACGACCGGATACACAGCGTTCTTCATGGTGTACGGCGCAGATGCCGTCTTGCCCTGCGATATTATCTACGACTCACCTCGAGTACGCATGTATGAGGAGAAAGAGGCCGAGCTCGATCGGCAAGATGACTTAGATGGCCTGAAGGAGGAGTGCGATGTCGCAAAGGCTCGTTCAGCATTCTACCAACAACAAGCTCGAAGATACCAAAGCAGAGAAGTGCGGGCCAAGACTTACAATGTCCGTGAACTCTTTCTATGACTACTAGAGACGAAAAAGGACAAGCTCAAGCCCACATGGGAGGGTCCCTTCATTATAGATGAAGTTCTCACTGAAGGAGCCTACCGCCTTCCTAATGCATCGGACAATCGCTTAGAGCCAAACCCATGGAACGCTGCCAGACTTCGAAGATTCTACGCCTAAATCCAGACTCATTGTTCGTTACCTTTTCTACTTTTTTCTCTTTCTTCTTTTCGTTTTTATACGACTTCTAGCCTGTGTGTCTACATCCTTAAATGTACATACCCCACAATACCTGGGGGCTTCTTGTCACAGAAGCTTATTATTATTTCCCGAGCGTCAAGCTCACTGTACATATGTGTCGTCTCCTCATATATGCCTTTTCTTCGCCATTATATGCACCTTTATGACTTAAGTTTTTGCCAAGCTGGGTTGCTTGGCTCATATGCTTATGCCCTATGTTCCCGTTTGTTCGGCTAAGGCATAAAGGGAGCACCTCTGTGATTGTTATAGCCGGGTTATCCGGATGTGTACCTCAGACGGGTGAAGCCGAAAGCTAGCGTTCTTAAGGGAATAATTGGTCGGCGGACAAAAGATGAACCACCCTCGTTGCGATACAAGCCCCAAAAAATTGTGTGTATTGTGATTTCTCGCATCATAGTTTTGGCATGCATAATAACGCATGCTGGCCCAGGGAGAGGAATCCTTAACAGAACTATTCTCTCTGGAAGATGTTTCTTACGATCAAATGTAATATAACATAACTCCCCGAATACAACTTGTCTGTTCAAGAAACTATGACCGGACCGCCTGGTTTCCAAACATACTTTGGTGTTTACCAACGGCATAGTATTCCGAAACACTCCGAACCACGAGTTCCGGAGGTTGAAGTGGAAGGTCTGCCATGACAATCGTTTCACAATTCGGCTGGAGAAAAGTTTGCCGATAACAAGTACATTGCAACTTAGACTCTAAAACTTCTTCCTCCTCTAGACCATCTAATAAGTTGTCTAGCTTACAATTCTGTTGAGAATACTTGGCGGCTATCTTTACTTGGTCATATATGAAACTAACAGGAATTTCATGTCCCTCTGGTCCCTGAGGCCCGACCCGGGCCATATGATTCGGATCAAGTTCGGTGTACCGTGTTTTCACCATGGCCCATGCTTCTCGTGCGCCTTCTCGGTAGGCTGATATCTTCCATAGCCCAAAGCAGCGCCGAGCTCCCTTGAATAAATTCACGAGCTCCTCCATGCTTCCTGGAGGTAAATCGGCTGACCATAGAGCTTTAGCAATGTTCCTCATTGCCTTCCGGGCTCGCTCATGCACTTTGGATAGCTCTTGTAATAGATCGCCCTGAAATCCGAACACCTCTCCTTCGGTCCAACCAGTCAGCACACCTACAAAGACAAAATTGTCAAAACTTTCCACTTGGGGACCATACGAAAGTACGGTTTAAGAGCATACTAAATATGCCGTCTTTCAGCTTTCTGTTTTCCTTCAAGGCATCCGCCAGTTGGGCTCGTATATCCTTCAGCTCCTCGGCTAGCTGGATGTTGGCATCTTGTATCTTGTTCTTTTCATCCCTGTTCCGTGTCAGTATACGCTGACCAGCGGCCTCCTGCCTTTCGGCATGTTGTTTATCCACCTGCACGGCCTTTACTTGCTCTTCCAGCCGATCCGGCGATCCTGCCATGGTAAATACCACAATGTTTATTTCAAAATAATATTACTGGCATGTGATTATGTTTTCCGGACATAAGTGGACATTACGAGTCGGTGTCTCCTTGGACTTCTCCAGTTTGGCGGTGACAGCAGTTAGCTGAGTCCGACATTTCTCCAGCTCCTGAGACAGCAGGTTGTTCTTCTCCATGATTACCTGATTATGCAATGATCCTTAAATCAGTTGCGTCAACTGTTTCAAGTCTCGGGGGCTACTGGCATGTGATTATTAAAGCTACACAATTAGGTTCTTACCTGTATATCCTTTGAAAGCTGGCGAGTGGCTCCAGCAAGCCCATCCGGAGCAGCTCGGATGTATGCATCCACTGAGCTGAAGGCATTGAAGGCCTCTTCAGTGAAGTTGGGGTCGCGCATTGCTGCCCTCCGGCGCCGATGGTTCATTGCACTCTCCACTTTGGAGTTGGTGACGGATACATTATCCGAGTCTTCTGAGAAAGGACAATCTGGCATTGCACCCGTATTAACTCTAGCCCTGGAGGCAGGGTTCGGGGTCGGATTGGTTGATGTATGTCAGCGAGATCTCCGGACACAGTCCAGCGAACGCTCTTTCTGAAATATGGCACATAAGGAATGTTACAATTCGGTATGATTGCCATGGGGCATATTAAAAAACATACCTCTTTGATGAAGGCTTGGCAGTATTGCCATCCGCCTTTCTCTTCGAAGACCCACCTTGCACAGGCTCCGCCCTCTTAAGGGATGCCTCTGATGCGGAGTGGCGAGATGAGCGCCGCCCCTTTAAAGCACGAGACAGTGCGGTGGGTGAAGCATAGTGCGAACCTCTTTTGGAGGAGACTTCTTCGGGGTACTTACGTGAGAGGAAGGGAGAAGGCCGGGGTAATCGGCTGTAATGGCCACTTCTCTGCCATCGTAGCTCGCCTGATAGAAGACCCCCTCCTTCAGCTCTATGAATATATCCGGATTCTCCTCAAATCCGGGATCCAGGTCCCGAATATGATCCTCCGGCTGCGGAGCAGGGCTATAGATCCCCGCGACAGCCTTCCTCCATTCCTGTTAAAGACAGTCGGATTAAAGTTCAACCAAGTACGACTCAGGAAGGAGATCGAGTGCAGTTACGAAGCAAAGACTCACCTAGCTAGGACGATTGTACATGGAAAAGCCTTCTCGGCATTTAAGGCGAGTGAACTCTTCTTTCTCCCCTTTATAAAGATCAGCCAACATGGCGGCCAGGGCGGCGAAGTTGTCTGGATCCTTGCACCCGTAGCGTGATGTGTCATCCTCCCCGTTGTAGTTCCATATGGGGAGTCCTCTGGACTGGAGTGGCTGAACGCCTCGCGTTATGAAAAATCGCCATTACCTCAATTATGGACAGTCCGGATTGGGTGAGTACCCTTATCTTGTCCATTAACTTCTTAACCTCTACACTATCTTCCTCCTTGAGGCTCCGGGGGTGCCAGCTGTGGCGCTTCTTTAACGGAGCATTGGAAAATTCAGGTAGGCCTCGTCGGATTGGGTCTGAGAGAACAACGTCTTCAATATAAAACCACTCCGAGGGCCACTCTTCGGATGCCTTCTTCGGAGTGCCGGATAGGTATCCTGTCCCGGCTATGCGCCATACTTCAGCACCGCCCACCTCGAATATGGATCCCTTTTGGGAGCGAGGGACGAGGCGGAAAAGCTTCCTCCACAACTCAAAATGGGCCTCACAGCCTAGAAACAGCACACAAAGAGCGACGAAGCCTGAGATGTGCAGTATGGAGCCTGGAGTAAGATTGTGTAGCTGGAGTCCGTAATACTCCAGGAGACCTTGGAGGAAAGGGTGGATTGGAAATCCAATGCCTCTCGATAGAAAGGAAAGGAAACACACTCGCTCCCCTTCTGAGGGATTAGGGAAATTTTCTGCCAGGTCTTTGCCAGTAAAAGAAGTTAATCCCGCCCGAACGGGGACTAGATCCGCAGGGGGGAGATATCCCTGCACCTGGAGCTTGGTCAGCTGGGCATGGGATACTGAGCAGCTCTCCCAATCGCCTTTTTGAGGACCGTGGGGGTGGGAGGAAGAACTGGGAGCGCTGGCCATGCTTGCGTGGTTTCTTGTGGCAAGTTCGGAGGATTTTCACCTAGTGTGGAATGGCATCTGAGATCTAATCTCCTTAAATATACGCCTTTCGTACACCGTCAGGGTGTTTCTGTAAAAATGCTTGGACCTTTCGTATTCGTTTGACACGTGGAAGCAGAGGCGACAGAGGCGTGGAAGCCAAAGGGAATGATGTTTAATGCGAAGCCATCCGGAGTATTATGGAGGGGCCACCCAGCAAAACCGAAGATACAGAAGCCGAATACTGCGTCATCATCGGAAGGTCGAATGCGGTTCTTTTGGTTACTTTGGAATTCGGAGGAGGAACCCGCCTTGCAATGCCGAAGACGATCTGCGCGCCGAACAGGTCGTCATTGAAGCATGGTTCGGGGGCTACTGAGGGAGTCCTGGATTAGGGAGTCCTGGGGCGTCCGGGCTATGTAATGTGGGCCGGACCTATGGGCCATGAAGATACAAGACGGAAGGCTTTCCCCGTGTCCGGATAGGACTCTCCTTTGCGTGGAAGGCAAGCTTGGCGTTCAGATATGAAGATTTCTCTCTCTGTAAACCGACTCTGTACAACCCTAGCGCCCTCTGGTGTCTATATAAACCGGAGGGTTTAGTCCGTAGACGCAATCATAATCATACAGGCTAGACATCTAGGGTTTAGCCATTACGATCTCGACGTAGATCAACTCTTGTAACCCCTATACTCATCAAAGTCAATCAAGCAGGAAGTAGGGTATTACCTCCATCGAGAGGGCACGAACCTGGGTAAACATCGTGTCCCCTGCCTCCTGTTACCTCCGATCCTTAGACGCACAATTCGGGACCCCCTACCCGAGATCTGCCGGTTTTGACACCGACACCCGCCCCTCCAGCGAAGATAGCAACAACGGCGTGGCTGGCTCGGGTGCGCAGCCCCTGCCTCCACAACGCATCGGCGAACGGAGCCATTGGAGTGACCCTGCCCGATCGAGCGCGAGTCATGACCCTCCTGTTGCAGCGACTCTGGCGGTTGCTGCCGGAGGTAGTACCTCAAGGCACACGCCGTGTCCACCACAAGACAGGCACGACGTGTCGTCGAGCGGCATTGTTGTGCCACCGCAGCAGCGCCTGCACGGCAAGACGCCTATTGATCACGTCCAGGACCTCCAGGCACCACTTCCACCTCGTCAACCTACTACCGCTCTCGCAGTTCAACGACAAGATCGTAACGACGCTCCTGCTAGCTCTACTAGGAGTCGAGCGACCTCACGTTCTTCACACTCCAACATGTCTTCTACGGCGACAGAAGCGATGGCGCGAGCCCAGATGCTGCTGGATTTTCCTCGAGTAGCTGACAAGATGCACGAATGGAGAGCCACAATCCGGAGCTTGATCGAGTTTGCCAACGCAAATAGATCCCAGTTGGCAGAACCCTCGCAGCACCCGTCAACTGTGCCTGCGGCTCAAACTGATGGCCGTGTGGCAGGCGGTGCACCAACGGTGCAATCACCTCCACGGCAACAACCTTAGTAGCAGCATGGGCAATCATAGCGGAACCGGCGGGATGCATAGCCCGACAACATGTCGATGGCCTCCTCAGACCCGCGGACGCAGCAAGATCAGCGACAAGTGCTACTGGAGAGGCGGGCAGAAGATGCTCGCACCACCATTCAACGACGCTGGGAGGCTCGCCGTCAATCAGACGAGCGCAATGTCCCAACTGTCGACGAGCCGACGCCCATTGTTGGCGGGTACCTGCCTCACGAAGTCGGGTGCCCTGCCTTCACACGCGAGCTGCGGCAAGTCTATTGGCCGTTCGTCCGCGCGTTCAACCTGAAGTACCGGAAAAGTACGACGGCAAGCTGAACCCGGCAGAGTTCTTGGGCATTTACACAATCGCTGTGTAGGCTGCCAAGGGAAGGGATGAAAAGATTTTAGCCAACTACTTCCCATTGGTGCTCAAACCCAATGTGCGAGCCTGGCTGATGAACTTGCCGGAGAACTCCATTTCTTTGTGGTCAGATCTTTGCAACGAATTTGTTGGCGCTTTCACCAGAGGCCAGAAGGGCCCCGGGTTGCCTAATGACTTGCAAGTGATCCCTAGAGGTAAGGGGAAGATCTGCGTAGATATATCCAGAGGTTCAGCCGTGTACACTACAGCATCCCGTATGTGCATCCTGCAGCTGTGATTGCGGTCTTCAGCACAAATGTTCGCAATCATAAGATGCGAGGAGAAAATGCACGTGTGATTGCCAAAGACCATCAATGAGCTTTATACGTTGGCAGACAAATGTGCACGGGCAGAAGAAGGGAGAAGGCTTCCTGGGGAGGATGCTGGCATTGAAGTTGACTCAGACGACGATGACGCCACCATCCCAGGGAAGAAAGGTCAAAGGCACAACAGAAAGCGCAAGGGGAAATCAATTATGGTTGTAGAAGGATCCGACGACTCCAGCCCCGCCAAGAAAACCAAGGCGAAAGGCACTGGCAAGGAAGGAGCTGCGTGCGCTGATTGCCAGGTTGCCGTAGCAGGAGAGAAGACCGGCAAATCTAACGGGTCGTACTGCAAGATTCACCGTACAAAGGGTCACAACCTCCAGGAGTGCTGCCAAGTTGAACAACTAGTTGAGAAACAGAAGGCTGAGTATGAGAAGCGGGACAAGGAGAAGATCCAGGATGGCACAGGTGGATCCAGGAAGAAGGGTCGCGGCAATGATAACCAGAAGAAAGAGAAGCCCGCCAGGGGCAGAGAGAAGAAATAAGAAGACGAACAGAGTGAGGATGAGGATGATGACGAGTCGAATGAACCTGAGTTCCAGAAGGCAACTGAAGCCATGTGCATTGACGGGGGTGCGTATTTGCACTCCTCTCACCGCAAGCTCAAGCATTGGGCACGTGAGGTCAATGCGGCGGAACCGACAGCGGAAGCTCAAAGGCCCCTCAAGTGGTCTCACATGCCTATTATTCTTTATGCTGAGGATCACCCTGACCGCACAACAGCGGTCGGGTGTTTGCTGTGGTTGGTCTCACCGATAATACGCAACCTCAAAGTCACGAAAATACTAGTTGACGGTGGGGCTGGCTTGAACTTGATCCCTCCTAAGGTGATCGAAAGGCTGCAAATTCCTGAGGAAGAGCTCAAAAAGACCAAGACATTTTCGAGAATCAACCCAGGAAGGAGTCGGCCGACAGGGAAGATCACGCTACCGGTGACGTTTGGCGGGGAGCTGAATTACAGGACCGAGAAGATCATGTTTGATGTTCTCAAGATCCCCTTGCCGTTCAATGGAACTCTTGGTCGCCCAGCCTTGCCAAATTCATGGCGGCATCCCACTATGCCTACAATACCCTGAAGATGACAGGGCCCATGGGTGTCATCACCATCAACTCCGACAAGAAAGATGCAGTCATATGTGTAGACAAGCTCTATAGAAGCAGTGGCAGCAGAGTCCGTCAAGACTATGACTCCCGCCAAGGAAACGAAAAGCCAGAAACCCGGTAAGATATCCAGTAAGACCTCCGGGAAACGCGCCTCCACGGAGTGTTGCGCACCCGTTGACTTGACGGAAAGCTCTACCGGCAAGAAACACAAGGCCGCTCCGCCTATGACGAAGAAGGTGCCGGCAAGGGAGGATGGCACTGGTAGTTCTTTCACCGTTGATGCCACCCTTGACAGCAAATAGGAAAGCACGCCCGTTGCCTTCCTATGGGTGAATGTAGATGTGTTTGCATGACAACCATCTGACATCCCCGGTGTTCCCAGGGAGGTAATTGAGGACCACCTAGCTGTCTACCCTCATGTTTGGCCCGTCAAGCAGAAGGTCAGGAAGCAAGCTTTGGAACGGCAATAGTTCCTAGCAAAAGAGATCAAGAAACTTGAGGCGGCACGTACTACCGCTCTGCGGATTCGTGGGGGGGGGGTTATGAGTCGAACAGGGGGAGTTCCATCTCCCCCATACCCATTCATCTCTTTCTTCCCTCGTGCTCTCTCTCTCCAAGCGACGTACCTGCCCATCCGCCACCGCCCGACCACCCATTCCGGGCCGTCTTCCGCGATTCCGACCGGTGGAATCGGTCCCCCACCATCTCCTCTTGCCGTGGATGCCGATATTGCCCCTGTTTTCCGCTCCTACAGTTCTATCTATTGAACCTAGGTTCTAGGGAAATATGTGTGGCATTTGTCGATTTTTGGCTAAATCGAGGCATGAGTAGGACGTCGAAGACTGCTAGAGTAGGAGAATAGAGGTTTTATTGGAGAAGATTTGAATTTGGCACCACCGGCAGTACCGAATCTTACCGCGGTAGAAGTTGCCCCAGCGACTTCCACCTCGAGTGGTACTACTGCTTCCCTAGGAGTGGTACTACCGCTTATAGGCAGTACTACCACTGCAGGAAAGCTGTACTGCCGCTTTGTGCTGTCAACTTCAAATTTCCTCCAATCAAACTTCCATTCTTTGTGGTTATTCCTTTTTGGCTTATGCAACTTCTTTACACCTGCTTTTACCTCGCTCTGTGTTGTGGGTTCCAGGTGGTAGTAGCTCTGGGCACCAGGCCTGTCACAAGAATTCGGATTGTCAAGGTGGCTCAAAGCATTCCCGTACATCACAGGATGCCAGTGCCACTCCTAGTGCCCAGCCAATGCAGCGGTCCAAGCAGGTTGCTAGCAAGAAAATGGAGAAAGCCAAGTCTGTGAATGAATTGTCTACCAAGGAGTTATGTATGTTTCACCGCTGCAACCCGTATCGCAATGAGCAAGACCCAGCACTTATCGGCCGTCCCTTCTGGACCAAGCAGCAACGCTCCATATATCATGATGTGCTCAAAGGAAAGAAGAATCTGTTTGTGAGTGTCGGATCTATTGATCTGGATCATATGCAGAAGGATCCCAAGTACTTTGGTGAACCTCTTGATCTGTGTACCCGGCTGGATATCATCAGGCCTATCACGTTCAACAAGGACTTTGATGCCGAGCTTGTGGCCTAGTTCTATGCCACAGTCCACCTCTGAACTGATGTTGAGAGGACATTAATTGGATGACAAATGGAAGAGTGTTGTCTGCAAAGTGGAAGGATTTCATGGCCATCATGGGCTATGATGATAAGGGGCTTGATATCCCAATTGGGTTGCACCCTCACAAGGAGACCACAGCCACACACTAGTCTGTGCTCTGGCCCTATTCTATGGAGAAGATTTCTCCCGCCACAACCAAGAAGACCTATGAGTTATGCCCATTCCTGGCTATCATGCACCACATCTTTAGACACGCGCGCTTCCCTCGCATTGGGAGTTTGGATTAGGTTTACTCTTACCTTGTGGACATGTTGCTCATCTGCCAGAAGGAGAAGAACACGGGGCATGTTTTGGATGTGTCCCATGTCATCTGGTCGGAGCTTCACTCGGCCGTGATGGAGAGCAAGTGTCCCATCTATGGTCCCTTCTTGATGCTTCTCATTGAGAGAACATGGGAATCTACCTTTCCGGATGAGATGTTTGTGACTGGTGATCTAAATACTCATGATGTAGTTTGCCTGAGGCAGAAGGACAACTGGGGTACTTCTGCTGCTCCTAAGATGGAAGCTCCTGATGATGAGGCTGAGGATCAGGGTGGTGATGAGCCCGATTACGAGCCGTCCGGCAAGGAGCCATCTTGGGCTAAGAAGCTCAAGAAGAAGATGAAGAAGTTGTTCTGTATTAAGGCACATGCAAGGTCAGTACAAGGCTCATGTGGCAGAGAAGAAGGCCCGCAGTCGTGACAAGACAATCATGAGGCACCTTGGGCTGGAGGTTGCCAGCGGGTCCGAGGAAAAGATCATGTCAGAGGAGGAGTGGACGTCCAAGCATTTCCAGTGGACGGACTCAGAGGTCAACCAGCCTGCTGCTACAGAAGAGGAGTCCAGCGAGCATGAGGAGTGGTGATGATGATCTCATGTGTTGCTACCACCCCGAACCGTTGTAGTGCTCTTTGCCCTTTTGGTGTCTTAATGCCAAAGGGGGGAGTTTAGGGATTTGCCGAGTTACGAGTGTGTCTTATTTGCTTGCTTTCTTCGCTCGTGAACTCTTTTATCATTTGCTTTGGTTTGTGGTTTGTGTTTCTAAGACCTAGAGACCGAGCCATATGGTGTGAGACATATGCTACCCTTCTACTTATTTATGTATGTCTAAGTACTTTGTTAGTGTGTGAGTTTATAATTATCTTGTGCCCAATATTTATGCTCACATGATATATCTTGCATCCATGCTTATCTCTCATATTATGGTGATGCAAATGTCGCCATGTCTATAAAATATGGGGGGAGTGTTGATCCTAGTGTGTGTGCTTTGCACTCCAAAAGCATACCTAAATAGTGCACACATCTAGGGGGAGCCCGTATATATTTTATAGATGTTGGGTTTGCTTATTATCTTAGTATAACTTTTGTGCAAATACCGTGTTGTCATCAATCCACCAAAAAGGGGGAGATTGTTAGGGCATATTTCTCCCTTAGTGGTTTTGGTGATTGATGATAGTGCATTTGCAGACTAATCATGTCACTACTGCAAGATGCTGCTAACGCGACACTATGATCAGAGACCCTTCAAGAAACTGTGTGTGATGCCATAATCGCAAACGGTGTTGTATGAAAACCGTCAGAAATGTGTAAAACGTTTGCGATGACGGATGCATCAAACACGGTTCAGGTTTTAGTTGCGTGTGCGATGAAGGGCATACGGTTCAGTTCAATGAACTGCTTGCGATGAGGAGGAACAAAAGAAACGGGCAGCCAGATGGAGGCGTGTGCGATACACAGCATATGGTTCACACGGATGAACTATTTGTGATTAGGCAACACAAAAGAAACGGTCAGCTAGATCAAAGGTGTGTGCGATATACGGCATGCGGTTCACTCGGATGAACTGTTTGCGTTGAGACATGAGAACAGAAACGGTTCAACTTAAGAAGATGTGTGTGATACGCGACAAACAGGTCTGTAATCAGAAATGTGTCTGAAGGCCGATAAGAACACAGACGGTTGCTGCTAATAAGACGTGTGTGTTGTGCGATGGGATTGCATACACAACAACAACATATATATATACACACGCTTATAAGGACATGCTTGCATAACCAAATTAAACATCCACTTACATAGGTGGCTTCTACAACCATGACATTTGCACACACCAAAGTAAACTATTACATGCATAATTACATAGGTGGTTACTACACACATGACATTTCCACACACACCAATAAAGTAAACTATATATTACATGCATGATTAACTAGCATAAATGATCATCTTATCATCATCTACTTCTTGTGACGCTTGCTCTTCTTGTGGCCCGATCCGGGCTCGTCGATTTGGGTAACGAGGCACTTCCTCATGTCAACAATCCGCCTGTGCATCTCGTAGCATGTGTACACGCTCTTGGCCGTGAACCTGAGGTGAGGTTCATCTAGTTGCCGCATCCAGGCCTTGTGCCAGGATACGGGACTTGTTCTCTGGGCATCCTGCTTCATCTTTTCGTAGTAGGGGTTGATGATGGCCGAGGCGAGTTCGACTAGGGAGTCCTGCTTCATGCTGCCCCAGACCCTGTAGTGGTCACGGATTTTGACAAGGTTCTTGCAGGCCAAGCCCGTAACACTGAGCGCTTTTACATCGTCTTTGGTATTCACCGTGGCGAACTTGTAGTCGGTGCTGTTGACAAGCCTGTTGAAACGGTCGCAAGGCTTTGTGGCCATGTAGTAGTGGTAGATGAGGACATGATGGTGCATGCACAACTGGGCGACGGCATCCTTCTGATCTATGCCGGGACAACCGGCGGTGTACTAGAGGTCGATGCCGACCACCTTGTACTTGTCTCCAGCAAGCAACTGCTCAACGTTGTTGATGTAGTCGTCCACCACTGCCAGGTCGATGGAGTACACCACCGAAAGATTCGTCTCCCTTGCGTGGGTCTCCACTCTATGCTTGCCGAACTCCATTGGAGCGCCGCTGGACATCCCCTCTCTATCTGTCGTCGTGCGTGTGCTTGTTGTGTTGTGGGGCGCGATCGAAATGTTGAAGAGACTAAGGTTATAATGGCCGCGGGAATTAAAGGGGAAGTCGGACGGCCAGGAATATCGGCAGGCCCTGATGGCAGTTCTAATTTGCAGCGCGTAACTCCATCGTGCCGCACGTAACTGCATCGCGTGGCAATGCACGCGGCGCAACCGCATGCATATGGGGCCCCCGACGTGATCGTGCGCACGCCCAACCGTTGGCAGAGCGCGCGCGAACGGACGCGAGCAGAGCACTGCGTGGTCGCCTCAAGGAAAAGTTGTCCACAAGCCGAGCGCGCCGACGGACGCGACCAGAGCGTGCCAACGGACGCGACAGAGCGCGTCGCGGCGCCTAACGGTGAGCACAGCGCGCTGCGGCGCCTAATGGCGAGCAGAGCTTGCCGAGGGACGCGAACACAGGACGGCACAGTGATACGTGGCAAAAAAGACGAACTGTGCGAGCGATGTCGGAGACATCAAGCACGAATCATATTAGAGTTGCGTGTGCGATACGTGGCAGACAGTTGATCCATCAGAGTTGTTTGTGATGGAATAAGCCGTGTGTGTTGCAGGCAAACGCCTGCTGGTGTATAACCTTAAATTTAACCAAAAAAGTGTTAATGCATGTTACAAAAATTGTATAGCTGGAAACTATGTTCAAATACGACTCCAACGATATAATCTACGGCAACGCAGAGGCGAGGAATCAGGAGATCTACGAGTAGTTCGGACGCTTCAAGAGGGATCGTCTGGAGCGGCAGTGGGCGTTCGAGCTGGAGACCTTTGTTGAACGTGCAAAAGCGGCAGGCACCGTATTGCATTTCTCCGGCTCGTCGGTAGGCTCCTCCTCCTCCTCCTCTGCCTCTCACTGAGCACGCTCGGCACAGGAGAGGCTGCTGGAAGTAGCACAAAGCCCCTCCGTGGTAGTAGTACTAGTATTTAGGGGCTATTTTCTTCAGTTCATCTGACTATAGATGTGTGGTCGAACTGTACAACGTACTTAAAATTAGCTAGTATATATAGTTGAACTAGCTATTTCAGTACGTGGTTGGCAACAATTGGGGAGAAGTTTGGTCGGTTCAGCTGTCGAGTTGAACTGTTTGTATAAATTTAGAACGACTGCTTAATCTATGAATGAAATCTATGCTTAATTACTAAATTTTAGTTGCAAAAATTACATAGTGCTAATGATTTCTAGCTGCATATTTTGACAAATCGCAGTGTTACAAGGATTGACAAATGGCAACGTTACTAGATCAACAAATGTAAATCTTTCCAGTTTGACAAATGGCAACATACCAAATATGACAGATGCAAATCTTACCAAATTGTTTGTACGTGGTTGCACACGGGTCATCCAGAACAACCGTTTGCATTGAAGGGATGCATAAATCCTGCGCTGCACTCACTTTGCATAAGGGTGTTCTATCTAAATCATTTGCGATCAAGAGCTGCAGAAATCCTGCTCGGCACATTTCAGTCAAGGTCAAGCAGCTATCCGCACGGCACCTCCTACAGCCATTAAAACCAAGGCACGTGGCGTCATGTGAATGGTTAACAGAAGTTTGGATTTACTAGAATTTAAAAACCAGGCATCTCATTGTTTTGCCGGCAATCAACGGTGCCCTGGTGTTTGAAATTCATGCCCATTTCTTGCATGGGACCTAAACATGCACCCAAGGACACAAATTTGATTTTTCAACCAATTTATACGCACTGGAGCATGTGCATGTAGTTCAAATTTGAATTATGCACATAAATGCATTGAAAACTCAATTAATGCATAAAAATGTCCAAACGAACCCTGAAAATCACAAAAAAATCACACAACACTCTTGTTGTTCTATGTTGACACGAGAAAAGAATTTGAAAGCAATAAGTGGCAATCGATATCATTTCGTCCCCAAAGGTGGGACGTTCCCTACCGAAAACCATCATGCTTGTTGTGAGAAGCTCTGGTTTGTGAGAAGCATATACCCAAACCTGCCCCAAATGGGACAAAATTTGTACCACGGGATGTTGACGTCGCTCCATGATAGCATGCCAAGTTTCATGAATTTCAGACGAGTTTTGGATTTACTAGAATTTAACAACCAGGCATCTCAATGTTTTGCCGGCAATCAACGGTGCCCCGGTGTTTGAAATTCATTCCCATTTCTTGCATGAGACCTAAGCATGCACCCAAGGACAAAGATTTGATTTTTCAACCAATTTATATGCACTGGAGCATGTGCATGTAGTTGAAATTTGAATTGTTCACCTGAAATGGCTAGAAAACCAATTTAATGTATAAAATGTTCAAACGAACCCTTAATAATTCCAATTCTTTTACGACACACATATAGCTGCATGTTCACTCCAGGTAAAAGGTCTAGCAATTCAAACACCGTCCATTGCTGCTCTGACCCCATTATGTAATTCAAATCAAGATGAAAAATCAAGTAGATCACACACAGTTTATTATCAGCAACCATGTGAGATGTAGTACAAAATATCTTGGAGCATCGTCGGTGTATAGTACGCCTATGGCTTCCGCGAGAAGGTGCGTCGACTACAGTCTACAGCCGGCGTCTCAAACACACTAGCTCGCTCCCCAAATATCATTTCACTGTTGAATCGTCGCCGGTGAAAGATGGGCATGTGGACCCCCGTCGTGAGGGCAACTTCGGTGGCCCACTCCGGCGAGAGCGCAGCCGCAGCCGCCATGCGCGTGCTAACAAGTGCATGAGCGCGGCCGCAATTTGCGACCGGGCGGCAAAGGCAGCCCAAACGGCTGCTGTTGCTTCTCAGGTGGCGGCAGCAACATCTGCCTCAGGGATAGCATCTGGCGAGAGCGGCACAGCAGCTGTCCGTTCTGCAGCGGCGGCCTTAGCCCTGATGGAGGCCGCCCACGACCATGTCGAGGCCGCCCACACCCAGCTCTTGGCGGTCACCACACAAATCGAATGAAGCTTCTCCGACAACGGTCGGCAACCCACGGCGAAGAGCTGGCAATCGCCGAGAGCGTTCGAGCAGCCGTCCGTTCCTCCGCCGCATACCTTGCAACGACGGAGCCCGTCAAAGCCCAGATCGCATCCGCCCATGCCCAGCTCGTGGCGGCCTTTTCCAAAGAGATGGCGGACGCGGATGGTGAGATGCTTGCCGAGTATGGTGCGATGGATGTCATGGAGCCCCTTCCCCAGGAGACCTTCGGGCGCGAGCTGGACATGGAGGCGGCAGCGGAGATCGGCGAGCACCAGCCGTAGTAGTACTCTATGTTTTGTTTAATTAAGAGCGCCGGTCTTTAATTTGTTAGAGTAATGTTTAGGTCAGCTAGCTCTATTTAATTGCTGAACTTGCTCGATTAAGAAGTGTGGGTGTGCTGTAGTCTCCTTTGTGTACCCAAATTATGCAATGACGTGGATGACCACTGTAACCATGGAAATGCGAACCGAAATATTTGACGTTCAAACTCATCACACACGGGTTAAGCTATCTCAATCGTTTGTGATGTCCACATATCGTACACAGTTCTGAATAAGGGACCGTGTCTGATACTGTGATGACACTTTGCGCACCAGTTTTTTGGCTGAAGCGATTCCAAATTTTCGGCTTCCGCAGAAATATCTACCTCCCCGCCCCCTCCCCCTTACCAAAAGCCACATTTCCCCTCTTTCCGCCTTCCTTTCCAAGTTGAAACCTTCACTCCTTGCTTGCAGCGCCGCCGCCTCCTCGTCGGCGACCCTCCTTCACGCTGCTCGGCCTCCTCTATCCAGGCAGGTAATCCACACCCGACCCCCATCCTCCTCCTCCTTCCACATCCCACATGCCCCGACCGCCGGCGCGAGCGCGACACCTTCCACCCAAATCACCAACCCCTCCACCAAATAAGCGCCGGCCTAAGCCATGGTGCACGCAGTATGGCCAGGACCTCAAGGAGCATTTGGCAACGGAGAAGCAAATCGCGGCCGCACGCGCGGATGAGGTCGCAATGGCTGCCATTCATGCCGACCCCCAGATCTTGGAGGAGCACCTTGCCAATTGCTAGCTACGCCGGTTAAGCATGCTCGGTTTACTCGTTGCGTGTGCTGCTCCTGCCTTTCCTTCACAAAATCTAGTGAATTGTGCTATCTAATTTCACCATGCAATCTGTTGCTCTAGTGTATATGCTCTATATGTCGTGCAGTGTGGTGCTCACTTATTAACTGATTTGTTAATTAGTTGGCGTCTTCAGTTAACTGTTTGGTTCAATTCTGCAAATGTGATGTTCAATTCTCCAGGCTGCAATTTTGTATTGTCTTCCATGTGAGAAATAAATCGAATTTATCTTTACAAAATTGTGGGTGCATTCTGTTATTGTATACCATGTGAGGAATAAATTGAATTTGTCTGTAGTAAATACATGAGAAACAAATACAATTGCTACAATTGGTTGTAGTTAACTGTTTGGTTAACTCTCTGATCTTCTATGTTATATTGTGCAATGTGGTGCTCAATTAATGTTTGGTTCATTTGTTGTGGTGCTTAGTTAACTGCTTGGTTCAATGTTATATTGTGCAATGTGGTGCTCAGTTAATGTTTGGTTCATTTGTTGTGGTGTTTAGTTAACTGCTTGGTTCAATTCTGCAATGCGATGTCCAATTGTCGTGGGTAGAATTTTGTATTGTTGTGCATGTGAGGAATAAATCAAATTTGGCTGCACTTAATACATGAGAAACATATACAAGTGTTATATTTCCTTGTTCTTAATCATGCTTGATTTGGGTAAATGGGTTTTCCGTGTGGCTTCAATTAATCTGATGAATCTGCAATGTGATTATTTTTCATCAACATATTTTACTGATAGCATGCGAACCCTTACATAACCTGATGACTAACTACCTTATATGTGTTACAGGGAAACAATGGGAAGCACTGAGGTTTACAATCAAGGTTAGCACGTGCATGGTCCGTTGTCTAATAGCACATTATTGTGCAATTGCAGGAACCATTCTAATATTTTGGTTTTTAACAATTTGGTCTTGCACATGTAGGTACTGCTGTCAGAGGTTTTGACCCACTGTTCGACCCTTTTGCATATGGGGAAATGAGTTGTTCATGAATATCAATCAAATCAAGAAACTCAGAAAGATTGTTAGGATAAAGAAATTAGCGACAAAAAACAACAAGATCTTTGTCTGCACAATGAAGAAGATATCAGTTCACTACAAGATGGTGCTAACTATTATACCTTGCCTTTTTTTATTCCTTTGACCCATTTCCAATATAGATAAGATATTTATGCACATCCTTGTTTTTAGGCCTTTACAAAGCAGTTCACTGATGATTACCTCTCAAACCACCTCTATGGTGAGGAGGCGAGGAAGGTTTTCATACAACACCCACGGTTCAATATTGAAGTGTTCTTGAAGAGGTCGAAGGACGGACGGTCAATCATCCACAGGCACTAGCCTAAAGTTGCAAAGACCTTCAACATGAATGAAGGCTTAATATTCGCCTTCCGCTTCAGCAGTTTTCCAGATGAGATGCATCTGTCTATATACCGTCTATGATACTAATTTTGAAAGGTTCTACATGTTGCATGTGGAACTTGTTGCGGGTGCAGTTGTGTAATGGGGTAGCTGGGTGCTGAAGCTATATCATGTTGTACTCTGATATATTTCAATTATGAAATTCTGCTTCCTTAATATGGAAATGAAATATATTGTGTGCTTAATATGAATGTCAATTAGATTAATAAATGGATTATTAATAATAGGGCAATTAGCCTGCTAATGGCGAATTAGCCTGCTAATTGGGTTTTGATATTGCAAACGGTTGTTGAAAAAATACCGTGGGCGATGACCTCAGGCAACGCACACAGTTTCTAGGAATAAACCGTGTTAGATCAATGAACAATCACACATGACTTTCTCTTGAAAACTGTTTGCGTTAGGCCACCTTGCGCAAACGTTTACCACATAAAAACAGTGTGTCATGGACAGCCTTGGCCACACAGTTTCTTCTACAGACCGTGTGTGCTACATTCAATAATGCAAATGATTTAACGAGAAAAATTGTGTGTGATGTACCTGTGAACGGAAATGTTTTCCTTGGAGCGACTGTGTGGGATGTGCATACGAACGGAAACGTTTAGCGGGGACTGACTGTGTGGGATGTACTTGCGACCGGAAACAATTTCTCCATATAATTGTATTTTTTTTTATCTGTACTATACATATTTCTGTATTTGAGTGCTCGCCGGTCACACACAACCTCATTTTGCTGAACGTGTGTGCCAGGAGGGCATATCCCCGACGGTTTCTGGGTCGTGTGGGAAGGGCCCCCCTATCGCCCACACTCACTTGGAGACGGTTCCAGATGCCATCGTGGAAAGGGGTTTTAAACAGTTTGTTTAGGACCGACGTGCACTAGTGTGTGCATTGAGCATTTCAGATAATCTATCATATGGCACAAGACAACTCGATCCCCTTAGTGTTTTAAAAGTGAAGACGGTTATTTTCCTGTGTTCCTTTTTCAGTGGATTTGAGTCGTAGGAGAACCGTACTATTAAGAGGGGATCCGCTTCAGAAAGGTTTCGTTGGAATCAACACATACACATTTTCATTTGCACCCTCGTTCCTTTCCCACGTCGATGGAGTTTGCTCCATTGTTTTCTGTGCATGAGTCCTGCAGGCCTCAAGCGGCAGTACTGCTCTAGGCGGCGGTAGTGCCTCTTATAAGCAGTAGTACCATTGTCTAGTGCCAGTGTACTGTCGCTGCTTCTGGGGACTCGACTTTCCGTGTCGGTTTTTCATTGCAGTGGAACGGTAGTACGAGCGGTAGTACCACTTACAAGCGGTAGTACCGCCCGCCCACTACTGCTTCCTTCCGGACTCATCGCGCTCTCAATAGTGGTAGGGCGGTAGTGGGTGCGCAGCACTATGGCTTTTAAGCCGTAGTACCGCTCTGTAGAGCGGTAGTACCGTTGTTGCGGTACTGCCACCATCCACTGTTCTTGCCCTGCCTTTGAGGGCTCCTGAGCTGCAACCCCAGCGGTAGTAAAGCTCCGACGGCACTACCGCCTCGTGGCTCCGTGCCATTGCACTGCTCTGTGAGTACTCCCGCCCGAGCGGTAGTAGCGCTTATATGCGGGCTGTGAGCAACAAAACGGTTGGATTTCTTCCTTCTATAAATAGGGGATCTTCTTCCCCTAGAAGACCCACCTCTTCCTCCCCCAAACTCCATTTTTTGCTCAAAGCTCCATTTTTGCCCGATCTCTCTCCCTGCCAACAAAACTTGTTGATTCTCTAGGGTTTGGTTGAGAGGGCCCCGATCTACACTTCCACCAAGACAAAATTCATTCCCCCCACTAATCCCTTGCAGATCTTGTTACTCTTGGGTGTTTGAGCACCCTAGACGGTTGAGGTCACATTGGAGCCGCATTCAATTGTGGTGAAGCTTCGTGGTGGTGTTGGGAGCCTCCAATTCGGTTATGGAGATTGCCCCAACCTTGTTTGTAAATGTTTGGCCACCGCCATCAAGGGCACCACTAGTGGAATCACGGCATCTTGCATTGTGCGGGGGCGTGAGGAGAATACAATGGCCCTAGTGGCTTCTTGGGGAGCATTGTGCCTCCACACCGCTCTAACGGAGACGTACTTCCCCTCAAAGGGAAGGAACATCGGTAACAAATCCTCGTCCTTCACCAGCTCCACTTGTGGTTACTTCTTACCTTTACTTTGTGCAAGTTTTATTTGTGTTGTATCCTTTGCTTGCTTGTGTTGTTGTTGTTGCTAGCATCATATAGGTTGCTCGCCTAGTTGCATATCTAGACAACCTATTTGTTGCTAAACCTAATTTATTAAGAAAAGCTAAAAAATGGTAGTTGCATATTCACCCCCCCCCCCCTAGTCAACCATATTGATCCTTTCAGTGGTAGGGTAAACGGAGGCCCGAGGGTCCCACAAGCCTAGGAGGCGCGCCTTAGGGGGGTTTCGGTGTCAAAACCGGCAGATCTCGGGTAGGGGGTCCTTAACTGTGCATCTAAGGATCGAGGGTAACAGGAGGCAGGGGACACGATGTTTACCTAGGTTTGGGCCCTCTTTATGGAGGTAATACCCTACTTCCTGCTTGATTGACTTTGATGAGTATTGGGGTTACAAGAGTTGATCTACCTCGAGATCGTAATGGCTAAACCCTAGATGTCTAGCCTGTATGATTATGAGACTAAACCCTCCGGTTTATATAGACACCGGAGGGGGCTAAGGTTGTACATAGTCAGTTTACAGAGAAAGGAATCTTCATATCTGAACGCCAAGCTTGCCTTCCACGCCAAGGAGAGTCCCATCCGGACACGAGGGAGGGCCCTCTGTCTTTATATTTTCACGGCCCATCAGCCCCGCCTATCTTGAATAATCCAGACACCTGAGGACCCCGTAATCCAGGACTCCCTTAGTAGCCCCTGAACCAGTCTTCCAATGACGATGAGTTCGGCATGCAAGTTCTTTTAGGCATTGCAAGGCGGGTTCCTCCTCCGAATACTCCAAAGTAGTCTTCTGAACAAGAGATCTATATCCGGCTCTGCATAACAGGTTAACCCTCCAACCATAAAGGCATAATACTTAAAATAAGATATATCCATCCACAGCTTTTTCTGGTGAAACGTCACGCTTAGCTCTGCCATCATTTCGAACCATTTTTGGGCCTCCCACCTCGCGTTTCAATACGCAACTCCCATTGACACATCTTGTCAAAGCAGAGATCGTGTACCCTTATTGCGGGATTCTCATCAATACGAGCTATGGTAATCTAACCATGATGTCCGCATGACCCCTTGGGAATAGGCAAGTTTTAAGGCTCGAGGGAGGGGACGCTTGATATTCGTAGTCCATATAAGTGGATAGAATGCAACTCTTCCGTCCCACACCTCATTCTCTCTCTGCCTCCCTATCCTCGAGCTCCAGCGCCCAAGTTCCAAGCTTTTCTCCCCTCCGCAACACTTCCGACCATGGCCGGCTCTCAAGGCAAGTGGATGGCCTCCTCCATCACGGAGGAGAACATCAAGGAGCTGCAGGAGGCGCGGTATCTAACCGCGAAAATCAAGCACAGGCTTCCCGATCCGGCGCAGGTCATCCCCACCCCGGGGCCCGGCGAGAGGGTGGTGTTTATCCCCCACTTCCTCCGTGGACTCGGATTTTCCCTCCACCCCTTTGTGAGGGGTCTCGTGTTCTACTACGGGCTGGACTTGCATGATCTGGCCCCAAATTCGTTCCTCCACATTTCGGCGTTCATCGTCGTGTGTGAGGCCTTCCTCCGCGTCCCTCCACACTTCGGCTTATGGCTCAAGATTTTCAACATGAAGCCGAAGGTGGTTGATGGGCAACACGCGGACTGTGGTGGCGCCATGGTGAGCAAGCTCCCCAAAGTCAATTGGCCAAAAGAAGTCTTTGTGGACACCGTCAAGATATGGCAACATGAATGGTTCTATATCATAGAACCCCGCGGCTCTAAGTGGGCAGCCGCTTCAGCCTTCAGATCCGGACCCTCGCTGAGGCTCACATCCTGGACCGACAAGGGTCCGGACTGGGGGTCCATCCCTGAGGTGCTGCTGCTGCAGAAATGCGTCCAAAGCATGATAGCGAAGGACATTACCCTTGCTGACATGATCCAAGTGATGCTGATCCGCTGAGCACTTCCCTGCCAGCGGCGGACCCTCAAGATGTGGGAGTTCAATCCGGAAGGACCGCGGACCCTACAACGGTTCTATGGCACAACGCATAAGGGGATTTGGAAGCTGCTTTTAAGAAGCAGAAATCATGGCCAAAGTCATCGGACGACACCAGCCTCGACTGCAACCATCCGGCCTGTGAGGTAAATTCTAAAACCTCCGAATACCAATTGGTTTATCAATCCAAAGGAGAAGTATTGAGTAGTCCATCCCCAAACAGGTCTGGATCAAGAAGGCGGAGCAGATCCGGAGTCTGGCTCCGCTCCCCGAGGACCCAGCCAATCCTCTACTAATGAGGATGTTGGTCCCAGCGCCATACCAGGTGCCAGTAAAGAAGGATAAGAAGAAGAAGAAGAAGAAGAAGAAGAAGAAGAAGAAGAAGAAGAAGAAGAAGAAGAAGAAGAAGAAGAAGAAGAAAGAGGAGGGCAGTTTGGACACAGTGTCCGGAGAAGCTGATGCCCAGTCCTCTCACGAGGGCGACGATGATGACGAGGAGGAGGAGGAAGAAGAAGATTCTCCCCGCAAGGGCAAGAAGAGGGCGGCCTCTGAAGACCTGGAGGCCGAAGCGTCCAAGAGAGACAAAATTACCCTCCCCAGTGACTCGGAGTCAGACGCCGAGGCCATCCCGAAGCACCGTCGCCGAGCCAAGCACCAAGCCGACTCGTAAGTAGTCCAGAATTTTTCACATACATCCAATCTCTATGAACCGTGATGATAACTCTAAGTTCTATATTTTAGTCCGGCCCGCAATCTCCCCCAGCTATCCTCATCCTCGGGGATCTGCCACCGGAGATGATGGAGAGCGAGTCGCCTCCACTAGCTTCCCCGCCGCCTAGGGCGGATGACACCAAAGTGTCCTGCAGGGGGCGACTTAATGGTGCCGGAGGGCAACGCCTCGGCTGCCGAAGGACTGGGGGTACGGTCCCCACTGAGACCGGTGACGGGGGCCCCGTCAATCCGACCCCCATCCGCATACTACTCCGGAGACCCACACGGCTCCGGAGTCTAGTGAGCGACCCCCTGCAGGAGAAGGGCGAGCGGCGACCTCTGCTAATCCGGAGGCGCCGAATACCATGGCGGACGCACTGCAAAGTGGATCCGTCCTGGATGAGCACCGTATCCTAATGGGTACGGTGGCTGAGAAGATTCAGTCCGCCAAGAGCGGGCTGAACGAAGCCTTCTCCAACCTGCTAGCAGGCTTCGAGGTACGCAATGTAATGTTTTGATCATTTTTATGAGAAATATGCCTGTGTATAGATAGTAGCCCCTGAGACTCTGTTCGTTTCTTTGAAAGAAAAGCGAGTAGAGGATCAATAATCAGTTGTCAGGTGGTAACATGCTACTTTATTTGGATTAAAACATGCCTCCCTGTTGGCAGCGATTGCCCAGACAGCGGAAGTTTCCGAACTCAAACGGAAACTGGAGCGAGCCGATGAGGACCTAGTCCTTGTTAACACGCGGCTCGACCAGGCGCAAGGTATAAGATACATCATACTTTATGCATGTTTATGTCCGTGTGTTGTGGAATTTCAAGAGCTGCAATGTGCATTTTTGTACAGATGGTGCCACCGCGGTTGAGACCCTCAGGGGTGAGCTTGCCCAAGCCAAGGAGCAACCGAGGGTAAGCAAGGCGGCCGCTGATAAAGCGGTTGCGGACTTAACGGCCGAACAGGCCGCTCGGCGCTGTTTTGAGGAACAGGTGACCGAGGTGGAGCAGAAGCTCAAGGACACCACCCGCAAGTGTGAGTCCTTAGAAGAGGAAAATAAGGTGAAGGGGACCGAACTTTCCAAGGCCCTTCAAGACGCCAGGGAGGCGCGATCCGAATCCCGTGCAGCGCGTGAGGAAATCCGTCAAGCCGGACAGATAGCGGCTGGTAAGCCCTTTCAATTACAGGCTAAATTTGGGGATCAGAGTATGCCTTTCTTAATCGACTGTGGAGTTCTCCAGACGCATATGCGGATCTGCCGAAGCATGCTGCGGACGCCGCCCAGTTCTTCCGAGCCCAGGAGGGGTACGCAACGGAGAAGTTCTTCTGGTCGCAGTTTGTGCGGCAGGAACGTCCCGCACTGCTAAATGACCAGATGGCACAATGGGCGGAGCTGCATAAGATGTCCAGCGCGGCCATGAAGGACGTCATAGTCTGGTTGTGGCCGACCGAAGCCATTCCAGACAGCTACTTCGGCCTTGTGCGGCGTCTCGTCGATGCGCTGCCTTGAATCGGCACCGTCAAGAGGGAGCGCGAATGGCCTTCGCCCATGTCAAGATGCACTGGGCCAAGATGAAGGCCGAAAAGGTGGCAGTTGAGGGTCCGCCTGAAAGCAAGGACCATCGCACACCGGAGTGCTATTTTGAGGATGTACTAAAAGGTGCCCGCCTTGTAGAAGGCCAATGCTCGAAGGATGTAGTGTTCGAGTGAGCGAGTCCGAACTATTCGGGAGTTTGTATTATGAACTAATGTTTTTGTAATATATTCATGCCTTTATGAAGAATTATATCCTCCTGTGCGGCTGTTTTAATATCTAAGAGTTCCCTGGGGTGTTCGGAATTGCACATGACTACACTTAATCCAATGTCTTGGTCCATGAAGGAGGTGTCAGTGCGGTGAACCAGGCAATCAGACTATGCGGTTTTATTGCTCTCACTTAGACATAGGAGTTTGACGATGGGTCTACAAAGTAGCTCCTGGTATGTACGCGGCTATCCCAATGCAGATGCATTGCATATGTGACCGAAAAACAGTCCTTCGTGTAATACGGAAAAATTGCTAAAGATTTTAATAAGCCGCCGAGTGGTTGACCAGCTCTCGCCGCATCATGACAGTCAGTTTTTGGCTTTCTCTACTGAGGTGCTTAACCGGACGAACCAGAAACACAATCGCAGTAGTTCTCCCTTTACGACCCTACCCAATCAGACGGAATGTAAGGTAGCAAACACAGGATCCAGGCAACCCAACTATTGACCAAAGACATGATTCGGAGCCGATGCATATAGTGCCGAGCTTGGGACACTGAATTGTGCTATAAAGATGTTCGGACTTTTGTTTGGCAATAAATGTGTTGCCATATAGATCCCCTGGCAATTTGTGTCGAGGTGTGTGCGGGAGGCAAATGAAGAGATGGAATAAAGTCTATAAGTAAAGACAATACTGAATAAGAATTTGGTTCGATGGAATCTAATTGATGCATCAAAACATAATCTTACAGAGGGTACCATAATTACCAAGGCCATTTTATATGCCGGGGGTCTAAGGCTAAGGGGAAAAGCTCTACACAGGTTCTTGAGTGAAGTTGTGGTCTACCAAATCCTTTGCACCTTCCTGCCGCACGTCTGCGCCGCTTTCGCCTGAGTAAGAAAGATTCCTTGAGAGGAGTGGTCTTTGACTATTCCTATGGAACCGGGCTCGGAGATAGTCCTTGTGAGTCCGTAGGATGAGTAGGTTTTGATTTACCTGTGGTAAAAGAGGAAAAATAATTAAAGAAAGGGGGAGGCCGTATAGGGTCGAACCGCACTGTAGGCCTGTCCGTATTGTACCTCCGCTGATGCCCAAGGTATTTTGAGTGCATAATTATGCACGCGCGGTACAGATTTCGCGGATATATATGGCGATCGACGGAGGCAAAACTGTTAATCCATCTTTGGAATTGCTGAGTTGTTAGCATGTGGAATTGGCCAGCCTTGTGTAATAGAGCCCGGCGGCTTAATAGCCGATGAGGTGTGCAGCTTGAGAGGGCCTCTTTGTACTTCGGCCGCGACGGCCGCGGTATGCTCCTCAGTACGGAAGGAGCGTTCCATGTTTCCATTGATTGTAATGACGCCGCATGGACCGGGCATCTTGAGCTTTAGGTAAGCATAGTGCGGGACCGCGTTGAAGCTAGCAAACGCAGTTCATCCGAGCAGTGCGTGGTAGCCACTGCGGAAAGGGACGATGTCGAAGATCAAGTCTTCACTTCGGAAGTTGTCCGGTGAACCGAAAACAACCTCGAATGTGATTGAGCCCATGCAGCGGGCCTCTACGCCAGGTATTACTCCTTTAAAGGTAGTTTTAGTGAGCTTGATTCTTGATGGGTCAATGCCCATTTTGCGGATAGTGTCTTGGTAAAGTAGGTTGAGACTGCTGCCGCTGTCCATGAGGACTCGCGTGAGGTGGAATCCATCGATGATTGGATCGAGGACCAGAGCTGCCGAACCTCCATGACGGATGCTGGTTGGGTGGTCCTTTTGATCGAAAGTGATCGGGCAAGCCGACCATGGATTAAATTTTGGGACGACCAGCTCTATGGCATAGACGTCTCGTAATGCGCGCTTGCGCTCCCTCTTAGGGATATGTGTGATATATATCATATTCACTGTTTTTACCTTGGGGGGAAATTGCTTCTGTCCCCCTGTGTTCGGTTGACGAGGCTCTTGGTCATCGTCATTGCTGGGCGACCCTTTTCCCTTGTGTTTGGCGTTGAGTTTGCTGGCCTGTTTAAAGACCCAAAAGTTTATGTTGGTATGATTTGGCGGGTTTATCGGGGGTGCCATGAATCTGGCAAGGCCGATCAAGTATTGTGTCTAAACTTGATGGGCCATCTCTGTTTGCCTTGAATGGCTTCTTCCGTTAACCGGGTTTGGAGCCACTGAATCCGGCGTTGACCGCCGTGTCTTGGGTTCCTTCATTATTGTTTCGACACTTGTTCTTATTGCGTCGTGGCTTGCCATTGCCGTCCCTGGATTTGGAGGTGCCAGGGTCGCTGGTGATGTTGCTTCTACGAGCAAGCGAGCTATCCTCTCCCGCGCAAAAGCGGGTCATAAGTGCGGTAAGGGCTTCCATGGACTTCGGCTTTTCTTGGCCGAGGTGTTGGGCGCTCATCTCGGACGCTATGTTTGAAGGCCGCGAGGGCTTTGGCGTCCTGACAATCCACAATCTGGTTATTTTTATTAAGAACCTGGTCCAGAGCTGCCGGGCTGATTCTCCGGGTTGCTGGATTATATGACTAAGATCATCGGCGTCTGGGGGCCGAACATAGGTACCTTGGAAGTTGTCTCTAAATGCGTCCTCCAAGTCTTCCCATCTACCAATAGAGTTTTCTGGTAGGCTATTCAGCCAGTGTCATGCTGGCCCCTTGAGTTTTGGGGGGAGGTACTTGATGCCATGTAGATCATCACCGCGCGCCATGTGAATGTGGAGAAGAAAATCTTCAATCCATACTACAGGATCAGTTGTGCCATCGTATGATTCGATGTTCATGGGTTTAAACCCTTCTAGGAACTGGTGCTCCATTACCTCATCGGTGAAGCATAGGGCGTGTGCGGCGCCTCTGTATCGGGCAGTGTCACGGCGCAGTTCGGATGAAGTCCGTATGCGGTTCTCGGCTCTGGTGGTTGTCGCGCCAGGCCTGATGGTCGTCTTCTCATGCCTGGGCACGCCCCCTTGATCCATAAATTGACCTGGTCTGACTGGCTCTATTGCCCAGGTCCTGCCGTAGGTCATAAGTGTATCCCCGAGCTGTTGTTTCTCTGCTTTTATGGTGAGGTGGTGCAGGTTGGTGTTCGGCTTGAGTTGTCATTCTGTCCAGGCTACGTGGTGGTCGGTCAGGTCCGTCAGCCGCATTACGCATGGGTGGTATGGGCTCCAACGCCTCATCGTCGAATTGGAGTAGCAGCTTACGCTTCGGGTAACTCTTTGTTGGGCGTTCGAGGCCGTATTCCTCAGCAGCCAGGACATTAGTCCATCTGTCGTTGAGCAGATCTTGGTCAGCTTGAAGCTGCTGCTGCTTCCTCTTTAGGCTTCTTGCAGTGGCTATTAGCCGGCGCTTAAAGTGCTCTTGTTCGAGGGGTTCCTCTGGCACGATAAAATCTTCATCACCGAGGCTCACATCGTCCTCGGAGAGTGGTAGATAGTTACTATCCTCCGAGTCTTTGTTCCCTGCTTGCTCGTCAGGGTCAATTTTCCCGTCCTCCTGATCATCCTGTTTGGATGTTGGTTCAATGGGGCCTTCTTGGTCTTTGGCGTTCTCTGGAGTATCATTGTCTCCGGTGCCAGTATTGCTGTCTTTTCCACGACGTAATTTAGAGCGGCGCCGCTGACGTCGACACTTTGGTGGTATCTCAGGAGGTTCGTCCTCGACTAGATCCTTCTTATCATCGTCATCGCTTTCTTTAGGTGTGTCCACCATGTATACGTCGTATGAGGAAGTGGCCGTCCAGCGTCCGGTGAACGGCGGGTTTTGGGCCTGCTCCTCTCTAGCATCGTCGTCCATACGGTCGATGTCTTCGGAGGCGTAATCAAGCATGTCGGTTAGATCCTCGACAGTGGCTATGAAGTGGGTGGTGGGTGGGAAGTAAAATTCCCTATTTTCAGCCCCTAGTCCGGGTTGTGCACAATTCGAAAGTGGTTCCTCTGTGATGGCGAGGGTTTGCATTAAGTCCAAAGCCTCGTTTAAGAGCGAGGTTTGGACAGGGATAGAAGTTCCCAGGCCGAGCTCACCTGATGCGGGTTTCGAGGGTTCGGAGCTAGTGTCCAAAGAAGAATCCGGCCTTGTGATGACTGCCGGTGACACTAATCTCTCTGGTTCTCCAGTGTTGAGCTCTATAGCCGCAGAGAGTCTGGCGGGCTCTAGAGTCCCGTCTTCGGACCTGGTGACGTGCTCCGGATCTAAGGCCGGAGCGGTGGTTGGGGCCGCGAATCCTTGGAAGATCAAGTCTCCTCGGATATCAGCGACATAGTTCAGGTTTCCAAAATTGATCTGGTGACCCGGGGCGTAGCTGTCGCTCTGCTCCAGGTGGTCAACCGAGTTGGCACGCAGTGCGAAGCCGCCAAATACAATGATCTGGCCAGGGAGAAAAATCTCCTTCACGACAGCATTGTTGTAGATGATCGATGGAGCCATCGAGCCTTTCGACGACGGCGCAGTGGAACTCTCAATGAAAGCACCAATGTCGGTGCCAAAACTGGAAGATCTCAGGTAGGGGGTCCCAAACTGTGCGTCTAAGGATCGAGGGTAACAGGAGGCAGGGGACACTGTGTTTACCCTGGTTCGGGCCCTCTTTATGGAGGTAATACACTACTTCCTGCTTGATTGACTTTGATGAGTATTGGGGTTACAAGAGTTGATCTACCTCGAGATCGTAATGGCTAAACCCTAGATGTCTAGCCTGTATGGTTATGATTGCCTCTACGGACTAAACCCTCTGGTTTATATAGACACCGGAGGGGGCTAAGGTTGTACAGAGTCGGTTTACAGAGAAAGGAATCTTCATATCCGGACGCCAAGCTTGCCTTCCACGCGAAGGAGAGTCCCACCCGGACACGAGGGAGGGCCCTCTGTCTTTATATTTTCACGTCCCATCTGCCCGACCTATCTTGAATAATCCGGACACCCAAGGACCCCGTAATCCAGCACTCCCTCAGGGGGCGTCCCTGAGCTTGTGGCTCTCTGGTGGCCCCCCTCTGGTAGATCTTTTCACCATTTTATATATTCCAGAAAAATTCTCCGTAAAATTTCAGCTCCATCCGAGAACGTTTATTTCTGCACAAACATAACACCATGGTAATTCTGCTGAAAATGGCGTCAGTCCAGGTTAGTTCCATTCAAATCATGCAAATTAGAGTCCAAAACAAGAGCAAAATTGTTTGGAAAAGTAGATACGTTTGTGACGTATCAAGAAGTCATTTTTCACTAGGTCCATCGAGCACCAACTACCCACTTATGATACTCTGTGTCACATCCTTAAGTACACTCTTAATCCTAAGGTGAGTGACTCTTACAATCTACAAATCACTATGCTTGATGTGTTTGTTCTGGCCAGAGACAAGAAGAAATTTGATGTTCTATACTTCATGTTTCATGTGATGAGGAATTGTGTTAGCAAGCAAAAGTCACTAATCTATCATCCATTCATTCAGGAGATGGTTGAGGCGGCATATCTTGTCAGGTAAGCTCAGTATCGCACCTCCATCCCTAAGCGCACCACAAACTGGACATTGGCTGCTCCTACTCCATATGTGCCTCCCAAGAAGGGGCACAACCCGTGGACAGAGTATCGTGCTACTTACATTGTTGGATGTCCTTCCACTGCTCGTACTCCACATGCCAGAGCTCCACATATAACATGTTAGGTATGTTTCACTAGGGAGGAGAAGTCGTTGTTAAATACGATTGGCAATCTTTGCAAGATGTGTTAGTCTATTCACAAGTGTCAGATTAAGGACATAACAGAGGCAACATGTACAGGCGCAACAAGAAGGCAGATCAGGTAGCTGCTCAGATGCATACCGAGCCAGGATCTAAGGATGTGGACAGTGAGGCCAGTGCTTGCTCCAACCCTATAGAGGATTGGCATTTTGATGATGATGATGCTTCGAGCACCCCGACTGTCTAGTTTTGCTAGCATAGCCTTTTCTCTTTTTGACATCTTGATGATAAAAAGGGGGAAGAGTTCTATTAGGAGCGTGTGTACTTGACATCCCAAGCCTCGTTCTTATTTGGTCATGTTTCTTTGGCTTGTGAAAAAAATTATTCTATTGTGTATGGTGTAAGCTACTTCATATTTATGTTAGAGAGACTTAGCTTGCTTATTAAGTCATGACTATGGTATGCTTAAATTTCTATGTTGTCATATGTCATATTCATTTATCCTTGTGTCACAATACTTTGCTCTCTCACCACACCACTTGCATGTGATATCTTGTTGAGCACATGTCAAGCTTTTGTGCAATGAGTTATTTAGTTGATGTTGCTCACTCATCTCATTGCATGTTTTTAATGATCAAGGGGGAGCCACTTATGCGTGTGCATGTTGCATATTTAAGCAAATCTTTGATATATATGCACACACCTAGGTGGAGTTTTTTTAGCTCGGTAGCTTTTCATGGCTAAAATCCTTGATTATATCTTTTGCCGTGCTCTAACCATATTATCATCAATACACCAAAAGGGGGAGACTGAAAAGTGCAATTATCATTTTATGCTATTTTGGTGTGATGACAATGTGGTTAGTGGAACTAATGATGGTTGATAAGATTCGTCTGAGGTCATTAGTTCAGTGGATATTTTTTGTGGAGATGGTTGACCCCCCTCCCCCCCCCCACACACACACACACTTTAAAAAGATCAAGGGCATGGTTTTCTAACGGTTCAAAGGTTTTATTTCAGTTTGATTTGAGTCGTAGGATCACAACACTATGAAGATGGGTCGCGGTGTGGAAATACCCAAAGCTTATACACTAGCCATCCTACACCTAGAACCAAAGAAGTACCTTGGATCCTTCCACTCCGCGCTCCCTTGGTGTGCCTAAGGGGTGTGTGCCAAAAAGTTACTAATGGCTTCCTTTGCCATAGCGGTGTTGGATAAGAGGATCACCGGACCACCGATATTGGCTTCCTTTGTCGTGTTCTTTGGATCCATGGCCCTACGGCACGCCCCGCCCAACTACACACACAAGAGAAACATATAAATACTGAAGGAAATATGCCCTAGAAGCAATAATAAAGTTGTTATTTTATATTTACTTATTCATGATAAAGGTTTATTATTCATGCTAGAATTGTATTGCTCGGAAACTTAAATACATGTGTTAATACATAAACAAATAACATGTCCCTAGTAAGCCTCTACTAGACTAGCTCGTTGATCAAAGATGGTTAAGACTTCCTAACCATGGACATTTGTTGTCATTTGATAACGGGATCACATCATTAGGAGAATGATGTGATGGACAAGACCCATTCGTTAGCTTAGCATATTGATCGTTCAGTTTATTGCTATTGCTTTCTTCATGTCAAATAAATATTCCTTCGACTATGAGATTATGCAACTCTCGGATACCAGAGGAATACGTTGTGTGCTATCAAACGTCACAACGTAACTGGGTGATCATAAAGATGCTCTACATGTATCTCCGAAGGTGTTTGTTGAGTTGCCAAAGATCAAGATTAGGATTTGTCACTCCGAGTATCGGAGAGGTATCTCTGGGCCCTCTCGGTAATGCACATCGTAAGAAGCCTTGCAAGCAAAGTGACTAATGAGTTAATTATAGGATGATGTATTATGGAATGAGTAAAGAGACTTGCCGGTAATGAGATTGAACTAGGTATGAAGATACCGACGATCGAACCTCGGGCAAGTAACATACCGATGGACAAAGGGAACTGTGTATGTTATCATAACGGTTCGACCGACAAAGATCTTTGTAGAATATGTAGGAGCCAATATGGGCATCTAGGTTCCGCTATTGGTTATTGACCGGAGAGGTGTCTCGGTCATGTCTACATAGTTCTCGAACCCATAGGGTCCGCATGCTTAACGTTCGTTGACGATGTAGTGTTATATGAGTTATATGATTTGGTGACCGAATGTTGTTTGGAGTCCCAGATGAGATCATGGACATGACGAGGAGTCTCGAAATGGTCGAGAGGTAAAGATTGATATATAGGATGCTGGTATTCAGACACTCGAAGGGTTTCGGGATGCACCGGGTAGCCAACGGGTCACCGGAAGGGGTTCCGGACACCCCCGGTAGGTGTTATGGGCTTAATGCGCCAAGGGAGGGACAGACCAGCCCACAGGGGGCTGGTGCACCCCTCTCCCTGGTCGGCCAGTCAGGGAGGGCTAGCCCCTCGTGCCTTTCCCTCTCATGGGAGAAAGGAAAGGGGGGGCTCCCCTGCCTTTCCCCCGCACCTATACAAGGCAGGGGAGCGCGGCTTGGGAGAGACCCCAAGTAGGATTACTCCTACTTGGGTGCCCCCTTTGGCTTCTCCTCCCTCCCTTCCACCTATATATATGTGGGAGGGAGCGCCTAGCACATAACAGACAATTGCCTAGCTGTGTGTGGTGCCCCCCCTCCACCGTTTACACCCCCGGTCATATTTTCGTAATGCTTAGGCGAAGCCCTGCGGAGATCACTTCACTATCACCATCACTACGCCGTCGTGTTGCCGGAATTCATCCACTACCTCGTCATCTTCCTGGATCAAAAAGGCAGAGGACGTCATTGAGTTGAACGTGTGCCGAACGCGGAGGTGTCGTACGCTCGGTGCTCGATCGGTTGGAACGCGAAGAAGTTCGACTACATCAACCGCGTTGCCAAACGCTTCCGCTTACGGTCTGCGAGGGTACGTAGACACACTCTCCTCCTCTCGTTGCTATGCATCTCCTTGATAGATCTTGTTTTCCATGCAACGTTTCCCAACAGTGGCATCCGAGCAAGGCCTATGCGTCGATGATATGCATGAGTAGAACACAAAGAGTTGTGGGCGGTAATAGTCATACTGCTTACCACCAACATCCTATTTTTATTCGGCGGTATTGTGGGATGAAGCGGCCAGGACCAGCCTTACATGTCCACGCACATGAGACCGGTTCCACCGACTGACATGCAACTAGTTTTGCATAAAAGGTGGCTAGTGGGTGTCTGTTTCTCCTACTTTACTTGAATCGAATTTGACTACAGTCGGTCCTTGAAGAAGGTTAAAACAGCAAACTTGATGAATCATCGTTGTGGTTTTTGCGTAATTAAGAAAGGTTCTTGCTAGAAGCCCGCAGTAGCCACGTAAAACTTGCAACAACAAAGTAGAAGACGTCTAACTTGTTTTTGCAGAGCATGTTGTGATGTGATATGGTCAAGATATGATGTGATATATGTTGATGTATGAGATGATCATGTTTTGTAATATCGACAACCGGCAGGAGCCTTAGGGTTGTCTCTTTATTGTATGAAGTGCAAGCGTCATGTAATTGCTTTAGCGATAGTTGTAGAAGCAATAGTTGGCGTGACGACCTCGACACAACGACACTACGATGGAGATCAAGGTGTCAAGCCGGTGACGATGGAGATCATGACGATGCTTTGGAGATGGAGATAAAAAAGCACAAGTTGATGATGGCCATATCATGTGACATATTTTGATTGCATGTGATGTTTATCCTTTATGCATCTTATTTTGCTTAGAATGATGCTAGCATTATAAGATGATCCCTTCACTAAATTTCAAGATAAAAGTGTTCTCCCCGAGTATGCATCGTTGCCAAAGTTCGTCGTTTCGAAGCACCACATGATGATCGGGTGTGATAGACTCTACGTTCACATACAATGGGTGTAAGACAGTTTTGCACACGTAGAATACTTGGTTAAACTTGACGAGCCTAGCATGTACAGATATGGTCTCGGAACACTAGAGACCGAAAGGTCGAACGTGAGTCATATAGTAGATATGATCAACATAGAGATGTTCACCATTGATGATTACCCCATCTCACGTGATGATCGGACATGGGTTAGTTGATTTGGATCATGTATCATTTGAATAACTTGAGGGATGTTCATTAGTAATTTGATTAACTGAACTTAATTTATCATGAACTTAGTCTTAATAGTTTTTGCATATCTATGTTGTATATCAATAGCTCGCGATATAGCTCCCCTATTTTTTGATATGTTCCTAGAGAGAGCTAAGTTGAAAGATGATAGTAGCAATGATGCGGACTAGGTCCGTGATCTGAGGATTATCCTCATTGATGCACAGAAGAATTGTGTCCTTGATGCACCGCTAGGTGACAGACCTGTTGCAGGAGCAAATGCGGATGTTATGAATGTTTTTCAAGCTCGATATGATGACTAGTTGATAGTTTAGTGCGCCATGCTTTACGGCTTAGAACCGGGACTTCAAAAACGTTTTGAACACCAAGGAGCATATGAGATGTTCCAAGAACTGAAAATTGGTATTTCAGACTCATGCCCGTGTCGAGAGGTATGAGACCTCTGACAAGTACTTTGCCTACAAGATGGAGGAGAATAGCTCAGCCAGTGAGCATGTGCTCAGAATGTCTGAGTACTACAATCGCTTGAATCAAGTGGGAGTTAATCTTCCAGAGAAGATAGTGATTGACAGAGTTCTCTAGTCACTATCACCAAGCTACTATAACTTCGTGATGAACTATAATATGCAAGGGATGACAAAAACGATTCTCGAGCTCTTCGCGATGCTGAAATCAGCAAAGGTAGAAATCAAGAAAGAACATCAAGTGTTGATGGTTAATAAGACCACTAGTTTCAAGAAAAAGGGGCAAGGGAAAGAAAGGGAACTTCAAGAAGAATGGCACGCAAGTTGCTACTCCGAGGAAGAAGCCCAAAGCTGGACCCAAGCCTGAAACTAAGTGATTCTACTGCAAAGGGAAAGGTCACTAGAAGCAGAACCGCCCCAAATACTTGGCGGATAAGAAGGATGGCAAAGTGAACAAAGGTATATTTGATATACATGTTATTGATATATATTTTACTAGTGTTCATAGCAACCCCTATGAAAGAACATGTGGTGCCCCCATGTGTGGTTTTGGTAATTGATGACATTCTCTATGGACTAATGGTTGCATTGAGTTATATTTGAAGGATTTGTCCCTAAGCTTTTCTTGAGGTCCATTTGTTGGGTTCAAGGAGAGTATGTGATGATCAAGGTGCTATTCAAGGAATTATCTAATGATTGGTCATGTGAGGTTCATCAAGACTAAGTCAAAGAGTGAATCAAGTTGATCAACTCAGAAAGCATGCAAGATGTACTGAGTGGGATCAAGTGATCCCATGGTATGGTAAGCATTGTCTGTTACGCTTTGTGAACTAACCCATGGTCTACGTGAGAGTTCTATGTGGGATTAGGTATGTTTCCATGGGCTTGCGTCAAGAGGAAGATATCATACAACCCATGGAGAGGATGACATCAAGTGGTGATCGTCATCAAGATTGCAGTGTGCCAATTCAAGTGGAGCATCATGAAGAGATCACGTCCTTGATGCTTGCCATCCATTGTGGTGACAATGGACTTTGAAGATGCGCCAAGGAGTGGCTCACCCATCGTGTAGTATGGGGGAGCAATCTACTAGTCTTCATCAAGCTAGTGCAATCAAGAAAGGTGGTCCAACTTGAGGGACTCAAGACCGTCATCATCTAGCTCAAGTGGACTATGTGCAAGGAAAAGGTTTTTTCTTGATAGGTTTTCTATTTTACCAGTCTCATGTTGTTAGTTGGGAGACCGTATTATAGGATCGATAGCCGTACTATCAAGGGGGGCTCTCGACTGAGTAGCTTGATCATATCATTTGGTGAGAGCTCAAACCATTGCATTCTTGGAACCATCATATTTCTTGGTTATTGTTTGGATTTTCTCTTTGTGAGGTTTTATAGCTTGTGGTTATCTTCGTGACAAGCTCTAGTTCATCGAAAACCGATTTCCTATGCATCTTCTTTTGCGTTTTCGGTGTTGGAGTTTTTACCGGTCTTATTTGAGAAAGGGTTCTCACCATTTTATTTTGGGTATTTTCTCAATTTATATTTCTTGCTATTTTTATCAAGATTGTGTTAGCCCTTGTCTCTATCTTTCCAACAAACTTGGTTTCATCAAATTCGGAGTTCGTTTGCAAAAGTTGTGGCCGTTTCAATTTTACCGGTTCCCGCATCTCTCTGCCTAGTGCGGGTGCCGAGGGTCACCCGAGCCCCTCCACAGTGACCTCTCTAGCCGGTCCGGGTGCCCGGGGTCTCGCCCCCCGAGTGCCCGGGGTCATCCGGCACGCTCTCTCTCCTCCTCTGATCACCCCGGGTGCCCGGGGTCTTGGACCCGGGTGCTAGGACTCCTCCGCCTCCTCCTCTCGGCCCCCTCTGGGTGACCGGGGTTGGGACCCCCGGGTACTCGGCCCCCTGGCCGTTGTGCTTCCCTTGTTCGTCCGGGTGCCCGGGGTTTTCCCCCCGGGTGCCCAGAGTTTAGTGGCTTTTTCTCTGGGTTGTGCGGGTGCCCGGACCCCTTTTGTCCGGGTGCCCGGGGTGCAACGGTCATATTTTTCTTGGGGGTATTTATACCCCCTTCTTCCACCTCCAACCTAAGAAAAATCTGAGCAAGCTTCCCCCCCCCCACCACCACTGTTGACCTCTTGGAGCTTGCTATCTCTCAATCCCTCCATGGATTCTTGCTAGTTTTGGGGGGAAAAGAGGGAGGAGATCTGGATCCACATTTCCACCAATCACTTTCTCCTCAATGTGAGGGGAACCCCTTGGATCTAGACTTGGAGTTCTTAGTGTTCTCCTTCTTGTTCTTCCTCTCATTTTCCTCCCTAGCATTAGTTGCTTCGGTGGGATTTGAGAGAGAAGGGACTTGGGCACTCCGTGTGCCCTTGCCATTGCATTTGGTGCATCGGTTTGAGTTCTCCATGGTGATATGTGGAAGTTGCAAGTTGAGAAGCTTATTACTCTTGGGTGCTTGGTACCCTTGAGCTTGTTCATCTTGGGTGTTGTCGGATTTCGGGTTCCAACAAAACCCATGAGGTTCGAACACTGGGGTGCGCACGAAGATCTCTCTGTCGGATTTCGGGTTCCGGCAAAACCCTTGAGGTTCGAACACTCGGCTGCGCACGAAGATTTCCCCCTACCTAATCACGCCCTCAACCTCGCCGCAATCCCAAAGCCTAGCTCGACGAACTCGCAACACAAGAGACACGAGATTTCTACTGGTTCAGGCCACCGTTGTGGTGTAATACCCTACTCCAGTGTGGTGCGGTGGATTGCCTCTCGGGCTGAGGATGAACAGTACAAGGGGAAGAACCACCTCCTGAGGTGAGGTGTTCTTGTGCTTGGTGAGTGTGAGGATGATCTGAATCAGTTCGTTCGAGATCAGTTGCCTCCTACTGTGGTGGCTAGTCCTATTTATAGAGGCCCTGGTCCTCTCCCCAAATATTGAGCGGGAAGGTAGCCAACAACGGCCAATTCGAAGGGGGACAGCTAGTACAAGCTATCCTGACGTCGTAGTCGTACAAGCTAATATTGGTCTTGGTCGTCATGGCTGACGTCGTAGGAACCTCGCGAGGTTCGCCTTGCCTTGATCTCTCCGCCCCTCGCGAGCCAGCCTGCTGAGGCCGCTCCCGAGGAGGTCTTGTGTCGTCCCCCTCGCGAGGCTTGGCCCCTCACGAGGGTCTTGAGTGTTTGTTGGTGAAGACGGGCCGTACTGGGCCACGAGTGGAGCCACGCCATGGGCCGCAGGCAGGCAAGTCTGGGGACCCCCGTTCCCAGAACGCCGACAGTAGCCCCCGGGCCCAAGGCGCGCTCGGACTTGGCTTCGAGGCGAAGCCAAACGGCAAGTGCGGAGCGCCGCAGGCCCCAACAGCCTGCGGCCTTGGTCGGCGCGTGGCGATTGATTGGATGTGGGCGTCTCCGCTTCCCCACGCTGCCTCGGCAACTGTCCGACTTGACGAGTCCCTGCTGCATACAAGGAAAAACCATCATTACCTATGATCGTGGGGGGGCGCTGCTTGGCCTTCTCCTGCTCTAAATGAGGAGGGGGCCAGAGCCCCCGTCGCCCATCTCTTCCCATTCCGCTCGCTTCTCCTCTCTTGCTCCATTGCCAGTAGCGACTCCCATGGCGCCTGCAAAGAGGTTTTCGGCCGCGGAGAAGGGGAAGGCTCGCCAGGAGGGGCCCGGCTCTCCGCCGCCCAAGCATGGCCGCGGTCATCCTCGCAAGCACTCCGCAACCCCCGCCGCGGCCCCCGCGGCCGCGGCGGTGCCCCTTCGCGTGGTGGGAGCCGCCTATGTTGAAGCAGCCCCGTCGATGAAGGGAGGCGCGCCATGGTCGCACAGCCTCCCCGGCCGTGCTTCCACTCGGCGGAGGTGCTGCCGGAGTTCGTGGTGTGGTCAGAGAACCCTGCCGGCTCCTGGCTTCAGCTCCCGCGCTTCTTCGCCGGCGAACTGCCGGCCACGGGTCCAGGCGGGCTCTGGCTGCAAGCGGACGGCTGTTGTAGCAAAGCTTCGTGGGTCGCGGTCGAGACCTCCATCGCTGGCAATGTGGCTCTGGCTCGCGGCTGGCAGACGTTGGCCGCGCGCGTGGCCTAGGCAGGCGGTGCACCCTCCACTTCAAGTACGACGGCAACGCGGCCCTCTACGTGAGGGTGTTCGGAGAAGACGGCCGCCGCGCTAGGTGCTGCCCTGAGGACAACGACGGCGACGAAGTGCTTGGCCTTGGCGACGGTCGGAATGAGGGTGAGGATGATCTCGCGCCCAGCTACAGCGGTTCTCCCTCCGGCGACAGCTCCAGCAGCGGTGGCTACGACTAGCCGCCGCGCTCGCTTCGAAGGTGGCAGCGGGTCGTCTCGCCGTCGCGCCCCAGTGAAGCGCGAGGAAGGGTCCGACGGAGCTCAGAAGAGCGCCATGGGCCCGTCCTCGCAAGCTGCTGCGGGGGCACTCGCCGCTTTTGTTCGTTCTTCTTTTCCTTCCTGCATTGAGAGAGACAAGTATGAAGCCCCGTGGGGGCATGCAAGAAACTATGATTTCCAAGTTGTTATGTTGTGTTTATCATTCACGTGTCGCGTCGCAATATCATTGTTTTATATAGGCACATAGGAAAAACTTAGCTTGACGCGCTTGAAGTAGTTTCAGCCTCGCGAGGCGCGCGTTTCTCAATACCTGGCGAGGAGGAACTGCAAAAATTTGTTAGGAGATCCAAGCCCTGGTCGCAGGCGCCTCTGGCCACGACCCAGCGCCTCGTATCGCGGTACCCGAGGGGCACGGATTGAGAGGGGTGCGCCAGCTTGCGGCTCGAACGAGGGTGCCTCGCAAAAAAATAGACAAGACGCTCACAAGGGCACGAGGGCACCTGTCCAGCACCCTCGCGAGGGACGCGAGAGAGGGTACAGGTCAGCCAAAGAACCGAAGGCGGAAACAGAAGCAGAAGTCGATGAAACAAGATCAGCGAGCTACACCAGAAAGCAAAATTCGATCAAAGAGGGGCAAGCCAACTACGGAAAGCAAATGAAAAGCCGCGTCCGGCACCTAGTCTAGTCTTCCTGTCTTCTCACCAGCGCGGAGCTAAGTGCTGGCACTAGGACGTGGGAGGGAGCCCCAGAGGCCCGAGGGCGGCACTCCTGAGACTCCCGGGCGTGTACAGCCCCACTCATTATTACGTGAGAGTGTCACGAGCGGAGACCTTCACAGGCACGGGGCCTTCTTCACAGGCGCTGGGCCTTTCTTCATGGGTAGAACTTCCGGAGGTGCTGGATGTTCCAGGCGTTCTGGATGGGTACCCCGTCCTGCGTCTCCAGGCATGCGGTGCTAGGCCTGGAGACGTGGGCGACCCTAAACGGGCCCTCCCACATGGGTGAGAGCTTATGCAGCCCTTCCCTGGAGAGCACCCGCCGTAGGATGAGGTCACCCACCTTGAGCGTCCTAGAGTGGACGCTGCGACAGTGGTACCGTCGCAGCGCCTGCTGATATCTTGCCGCCCGTAGCGTGGCTTCACGGCGGCGTTCCTCCCCCAGCACGAGGCCCATCCCCCGCATGGCGTCCTGCTGCGTCCCATAAAATGCCAGGACCCGCGCGGAGCGATGCTTGACCTCGTGAGGGAGAACCGCCTCTGCTCCGTAGATGAGGAAGAATGGGGTCTCGCCCGTCGGCTTGGTGGCGGTGGTGCAGATGGACCACAGCACGGACTGGAGCTCGTCGTACCAGCCCCTGCCGCAGGCCTCGAGCTTCTTCTTGAAGGTCCTGGTTTTGAGGCCTCTCAGGACCTCTGCGTGGCGCGTTTGGCCTGGCCATTGCTCCGGGGGTGTGCCACCGAAGCGTAGCAGATCTGGGTTCGAAGGTTAGCACAATACGTCTTGAAGAGATTGCTAGTGAACTGCGAGCCATTGTTGGTGATGATGCGGTTGGGGACCCCAAACCGGCTCACGAGACCTTTGATGAACTTGACCACGGAGCCGGCCGGGATGGTGCGGCAGGCGACGTAGAGGTAGCGGTAGCCCCCAGGCGCTTGAGGGAACGGGCCCAAGATATCCAGCCCCCAGACCACGAATGGCCACGAGAGTGGGATGGTCTGGAGGCCCTGGGCCGGCTGATGGATCTGCTTGGCCTGGAACTGGCAGGCCTCGCAGGATTTCACCAGCTCAGTCACGTCGTTGAGTGCCGTAGGCCAGTAGAATCCGCTGCGAAACACCTTGCCGACGAGGGTCCGTGATGACAAGTGGTGCCCGCAGTCCCCGCCGTGTATGTCGGCCAGCAGCTCTTTCCCCTGCTCCCTGGAGTAGCAATGCAGGGAAACGTCATTCAGCCGCTTCCTGTACAACTCACCGTCCTGGATGCAGTATGCCGTGGCTTGTCGGTCCACATGCTCCGCATCCTCCTCCTTCTTCGACAGCGTACCTTGCGTCAGGTATTCCTTGGATTCCTTGGTCCAGCACCCCTCCTGAGGCTCGAGCGCCAAGAGCAAGCGCGCTCCTGAGGTTGGGCCACAGGCCGGGGCTCCCGAGGCAGGTGGTTGAGGGAGTTCCTCCCGAGGCAGTGCTGTTCTTGAAAGCAGTGGTGTTGCCGATGGCTTGAAGAGCCGCTCCTCGAAGACGTCAGACTCTTGGGGTAGCCGCTTGGATGCTCTCTTGGCGATGTCGTGGGCTTCCTTGTTGGTGCCACGGGGCACATACTGCAATTCCAGGCCCAAGAACTGCTTCTCCATCTTGCGCACCTCCACGAGGTACGCCTCCATGTGCTCGTCCTTTGGCTCGTACACCTTGTTGGAGAAGTTGACGAGGAGCTCTGAGTCGCCCTTGATGGTGAGGCACTTCACCCCCAGGGTCACCGCAGCCTTGAGACCAGCTATGAGGCCTTCATACTCTGCTATGTTGTTGGAGACCTTCTCGCCCTGCTGGAAGCAGAGTTGCACGGCGTAGTAAAGCTTGTCCTGAGTGGGTGAGATGAGCACTGCTCCAGCCCCCGCGCCCTGGCGCGCAAAGGCGCCATCGAAATACATAACCCAGTCGTCTGGGGCTTCACCCCCCGGCGAGAGAGACCTATCCTCGCCTTCCTCAAGCCCCGGGGCGTCCGTCCATTCTGCCACGAAATCAGCGAGTGCAGCTCCCTTGATGACCCTGGTCGTGCTAAACTCCAACTGGAATGCCTGTAGCTCGATGTTCCACTCAGCGACTCTCCCGGCGGAGTTGGGGTTGTCGAACATCTCGACGGACAGGACGTTGAGCCCTGCGCCGCCGTCTATGAGGGTATCGGTGACTTGTACGTTGCTGATGACGGGTGAGCAAAGCATTGGGAGGGTGCCAGCGGTGGCCGCGCACTTGAGCTGATCTGGAGAACTGAAGGTGATGGCGCACTTGGACCACCTAAGCGGGCATGTGGCCTCGAGCCTGGGGAGGACTGCGTTCACCTCGCGAGCAAACTGCTTGAAGATTTGCTGAGAGGCTGGGGCTTGAGCTCCGCCCAGGATGCAGGCGATAGCCCGCGGCTCCTGGAAGCCCCCAGCCCCCTCGTCCTGATGGTGGTCGTTGTTCCTTCTTGGTGGTGGCGGCAGCGGAGGAAGACCAGCGTTTCCCTGGGGGCGGTCCTCGTGAGGCTGATCACTCCAGGCGCCCTCACGAGGCTGATCTTGCCAGCAATCCTTACGAGGCCAGTCACGCCACTCCTGGCGAGGGCCACGGTCATCCCAGCGTCCTCGGTCATGTCCTCCTCCTCGGCCGTAGCCCCGGTCGTTGCGCTCGGGGCGTCGACCGAGGTGTCCATCTCGAATGGCCCGGAGCTCTTGACAGTCGTTGGTGCTGTGGCTGTGAACGTTGTGGAAGGCGCAGAATAGCCGGCTGCTCTTTGATGACTCGGGCTGGTCCCGGCCGCGCTTCGTGTCCGGCTCCGCTGCAAGTACAGCCACTCCCTTGCGCTTCACGTCCTTGCCCTTGGCTTTCTTCTCCTCCAGGTCGGCAGCTGGGAGCTCAAGAAGGGAAAGGCGCCCTTCCTCAGCCCTTGCGCACTTGGTCGCCAGGTTGAACAACTCCAAGGGCGTGCACATCTCCTCGTGGATGGAGAGCTCCTCCTTCATCTTGACGTCGCAGACGCCATCAGAAAACGCGGAGATGATGGCCTCGTCCGTCACCTTGGGGATCTTGAGGCGAACGTTGCTGAAGCACTGTATGTACTTCTGGAGGGTCTCTCGTGGCTGCTGCTTGACACGGCGCAGGTCACCCGCGGCCGGAGGGCAGTCGCGCATCTCATTCCAGGAGGAGATGGAGCCTGGGGGCAGGTTTAGGAGCCATGAGCGGGCACCATCCTTGAGAGCCATGGGGAACCAGTTCGCCATGACTTTTTCATCGCCGTTGGCCGCCTCGATGCTCAATTCGTAGAGCTGCAGGAACTCCGCGAGATCGGGGGTGCCGCCGTAGCGTGGAGGTAGGTCTGGCTTGAACTTGCCCGGCCATGCGACGCTATGCAGCTCAGGAGTGAAGGAGCGGCAGCCCGGGATGGCCACCGGGACCCTTTGCTGGTGCGGAGCCTGCCCTTGATGTCTGCGCACTGCCACCGCAGGCGGCGCACGGTCTTGTCATAGTGGTGCTGGGAGCGCGGGAGCATTTTCTTGCGGACGAGGAACTTCTTGGCAGCTTACTTTTTCGCGCACGGGCGCTCGACATGGCGGGTCGTGCCGGGGGGCCGCATGCCTTGGCGCCAGGACACCGTCTTGGTGCGGAGGTGGTGGAGGTCGCGCTCCATGAGCCACGTCACCCGCAGCTGGTAGAGGGTGAGCCAGCGAGAGGGAGGGCACAGGGGAGCCCCCTGCGGTGCTGTCGAGCTCGGCGATGCGGTCCAGCCAGTCCTCGTAGAGGTCCGCGGTGGGGCAGTAGCGCAGGACTTCGCGTGCCATGCACTACGCGGCCTGCGCGTCCGTGGGAGCGCGACGAGCGTGAGATGATGAGCCGGCCGGGGTCAGCGACGGAGTGGCGGTGCGGCCGTCCCACCGCACCGAGGGGTGCAGCGAGGACGCTTGCTGCTTGTCGTGGTTTTGTCACGACAGATGTCCTAGAGAAAGGACTTAGTCGTGGAGCCATCACGACGGGTTAACTTAAAGGGGTTAAAGCGGACAAGGGACGCAGAGAGTTTATACTGGTTCGGCCCCTTGCGGTGAAGGTAAAAGCCTACGATCCAGTTGTTGTGGAATTGCTAGGGTTTCGATGACCAGGGCGAATTCGCTATGCCTGGTTCTCGAGTTGTTGTTTGTTGTCCCTAAACCGCCGCCGGGTCGTCCCCTTATATACATGGGTTGACGCCCGCCGGTTTACAGGATTCCGAGGCCGGCTCATAAACGTGTCCGGCCTGGTCTCTACTATTTCTGCCTTACAACACAAGTTTACATATCAATGTCGTTTTATGTCTACAGGCCTTAATCCGCCTTTGGGCCCTGGGCCTTCATAAAGCGCCATCATCTTTGTCTTCATGGGCTTTAAATATAATAACTCATCATGGGGATAACCCGGCCTCTCCTAGCCGGTTTACGCCCAGCTGTAATATCTCCAACATTAGGCCCCAGATTGATTTGAACTGGTTCATGTCAATCTTCAATACTTAGGAAAATCTCTTCTTCAGCACCTTCATGTAAAACTCATAAACTGCCATGACATCATCTTCCAGGACCATGATAAAACGCCATGACGTCACCCGTATTTAAAGATTGCATATAGCTCACCTTCATAAATGAGCCTCCGACAATCGAGGCGACAGAGCTGTCACATATCCCATTTTTCGGGCTCCTCGATTCTCGCGCCTGCCACTTATCCATTCACCTTATAAATAAGGCCGAGGGGTCCTTTTCACTTTTCCCCTTCATGCCCCTTCACATCGTCCTCTTCCTCGCAACGCCCGACCATTGGAGCTCTGCCGCCGCCGTCGACCTTCGCTTCCGCCCCAACGACGGCCGCTGCATCAACCTGACCGCACCAGAGAAACGCGGCGCTCCTCCGCTGTTCCCTCAGCATCAGTAAGTTCCTCTTTTCCTCGCTCTAGATCCACCATTAGGGTTTCATTGTTCATCGGAGTTTATTGAAGCTCCGGAGCCGTTCTTCCCTGTTCTTCTTTAGTAGCACAAACGGCTAGTTTGGATCTGATACTTCTTGTGCGGCCGTAACCATAATCCCCTTTTTCCTTATTGGAGCATCTCCTTTATATAAAAACTCATCTGAACTTGATGAACTGTTCAAGCACCTGAAATTAGGTCTGAATACTTTCTAGTTTTCTGTCACACCGCAGATCTGAAATTATCACATCAATCAGCGAAACTTGTTTTTCCTTCACTTAGGTACTTTAGATTTTTATCTTTCATACCAATATAGGCGGTTTGGCTTTGAAAAAATGATAATCCGGTAGGTACCATTAGTCCCCTCTTAAACCACCGATTCATTTATCTTTGCACCTTCTCCATCGTAAAATTTTGGCTTAGCAATATCAGACTCCGGTTTAGTAATGTCATATTCCGGATTAACAATATGCATACACCTCTGCTTTAACTTGCATCGCTTTATACTTGTCCATTATAAATCTTAAACCGGCAATAACTATGTTTCAGCTTCCATTAAAATGGCCAAACAAGTCTATGAATGCAACTGGGTTCCTTCCCGGGTCACTGAAGATCAATTAGATAGATGTGTCGCAACTGGCGCTTTAGCCAAGAAAGAGGTCATCCACTGGAGGGCCCCTGGTCCGGAATATCCTCCTGAACCCAAGGACGGAGAAGTAGTCGTTTTTGTTGACCATCTGGGTCGAGGCTTTAGCCCTCCCGGTTCAAAATTCTTCCGAGATGTGCTTGCCAGTTTTCAGCTCCACCCTCAGGACATCGGTCCAAACTCTGTGTCCAACATCTGCCATTTCCAAGTCTTTTGTGAGGCTTATCTTCAAGAAGAGCCCACAGTTGAATTGTTTAGGGATTTCTTCTATTTAAACCGTCGTACAGAGTTCACAGATGGACCCAATACTGAGATCGGCGGAATGGCGGTTCAAAAGAGGAAAGATGTCAGCTTCCCCCACGCCAAACTTCACAGTCACCCCAAGGAGTGGAACCATACTTGGTTTTATTGCAAAGACACATCTCCAACTGATGAAAACCCTTTGCCGGGTTACCGCCCTCACCGTATTAGCAATACACATCCCTTTCCTCAGAGATTAACTGCAAAGGAAAGGGCGAACTATGCCCCACAACTGTCAAAGCTTAGAGCATTTATGGCGAACGGTTTAATAGGTGTTGACTTTGCTCGTTGTTGGATAAATTGGAGCATTCTGCCCTTAAGACGGCGCCCCGGTTTGATGTGTGAATACACAGGGAGTTTGACGGACCCTCAACGACATGTTAATATTCAGCTAACAGAGGCTGAAGTTACTAAGGCTGTCAAGAAAATATTGAATGAGCCGGAAGCTGTCTCTGGCCAGACCGGATTAAATCCTTTCTGCGTTTCCAACAAGCCACCAACTGTAAGACTGATAAAATTTTTTGTTTTAACTTACTTCTTTCAAATATTCTCTTAAAATCTTGTCCATCTTTGACAGGGCGATGATCCGTTCTGGAAGAAAAAACCGCAAGATAAACCGGCAAAACCACAAGATAAACCGGCAAAGCCACTTCGCCAGAAGACCAAGGTTGTTAAAAAACCTGCCAAGAAAAGGACCACTGCGTCTTCCGAGAAAAATGCTGATGCCAATTTGGCTAATCCGGACTCAAAGGTAGAACTTGACTCTCTTGGTTCATTTTTCATACACCTCATTGACAATGACTATTATCAGGACAACGCTGAAGGCAGTCAAGCTGATGACGTAGAGGTAATTATTCTTTCCTCCGATTCAGATCCTCTACCATCATCAAAAATCCGTCGAGCAAACCGGAAAGTAAAATTTTCTCACCCCCTTGCTCACTTGGACCCAAACTTTCTTTTGAAGACGCAGCAACACGAAGCTCGCCGCACAAACCGGCACAGCGGCCAGGTAGTTACCTCCGCCGGTTTACCGAACACTCCGGTTCGGAAATGCCGATCAGAGGTCTCTTATACTCTTGACACTTCTTGCCCCAAGGCGGGTTGTTTCTGATAGCCTCTTAATCCATCTGATTCGAATTATCAGGGAACACCTCACTCATCTTCTGGCGAGTAAACAGCCACACAACTTCCAACCCTCAAGACAGTTCCTGGGTGAGTTATGCCGTAAATTTACTCTTAATACCTTACATTCACCTGATGTATTGATCTTTTATATTTGTTCTTCTCAGTGCCAAGCCTAGACCCAGCAAGAAGGCTCGGCTAAATAAACCGGCTGATGATAATGTGGTTATTCAACCGGAGAAGACTCCAGATCTGGAAGGAACAAATGCTGATATTATTCATGATGATCCGCCACCTCAAGATTACGACTTCATTGTTGAACAAGCAGCAGTGGACACAACAGGCCACACTGATAAACCGACAAGCCCGGCCCGAACTGATGATAAGCCGGCAAGTCCGGTGAAGGCTGCTGATAAACCGTCAACTCCAGTGAAGGCTGCTAGTGATAAAGAACATGACATCATGATTACTGGCTTTGGCCATACTGCTCCTGGCAATCCTGTTGCTTTATCCAAGCATAGTGCCAAGGAGGAATTTTCTGCTATGAGCAAAGGCAAATGGAACACAGATTTATCTAGCTACGCCCATCTCAATGCCCAAGACATTCACTCTGGCTTCTTGAATCGTCTGTATACCAGCCGCGACTATGAAGCCGGTTTGGTAAACCTGATGAAGGAGCTATATGAGGTAACTACATAACTGTTTTCTCTCTTATGTTCAATTTCAAATATCAACTCCAGTAGCCTCCAAGGTCCGGTTTATGATTTTGATCTCAACCGGAACTTTCTAATATCTCAATTTCGCATACTTAGCCTCCAAGGGCCGTGTCATCTTTTTTAAGATGAACCGGTACTTTCAGAATTACAACATTGTAACTTTCGCTAATATAGTCCCAAATGCCGGTTTAACTTATGAAGATGAAATGGGACTTTTAGAAGAATACCCGTAACATTATTTTGATCAAACATACATTAGCCCCCAAGTGCCAAGAATAATACTTGTATTGTGCTTGGGACTTGTAGAAATTTCTGATAACGAGCAAATATGCATTAGCCCCCAAGTATCAGGTGCATAACTTGTTATGTGCTTGGTACTTCCAATATGTACTATCAACTCATGATATATCTGTCTCTCATAGGCTGAGCTGAGCAAAAAGGAAAGTCAAACTGCTGATCTGCAAGAAAACATCAAATCCCAGCAAGCAGAAACCTCCAAAGCCAAAGAGGAGCTGACCAGTGCCTTAGCCGTGATGGAAAAGCTGAAGGAGAATTTCAACAAGGAACGGGCAGATTGGGACACAGAAAAATCCGCTTTGCAAAAAAGAGTCGAGGACGCAGAAGCCACTCTTAAACTGGTGGTAGACGAGCTGACTAGTGTAAAGCGGCAAATACATGCCATGACTGCTGCTGTGTTTGGTAAATATTCTGGCTTTAAGTTTTCAACATATCATCCCCTTCATTGCCGGTTTACTGATGTTTGTAATGATGCAGGAACTCGCATTAGTCATCTGGGCTCTGACGTACAGAAAAAGCTAAAGGCGGCCTATACTCTTATAGAGCAGCTGTATACCGGTGCGCAACGGGTCATCTGCACCGCTTCTCACAGCAAGCCGACCCCAACTTTGATCAAAGAGACCTTAGTAAGGTTGTCCATGCTACCTTTTCGGGTAGAAGAGCTAAAGAGATATGCTGCAAGGGCTGGTGCTCTGACCGCACTAACCTGGGCAAAGGCATGGGTGCCAGATCTTGATCCGGTGGATGTGAGTAAAGGCTATCCAAGTTTGAAAGAAGACGGATTAGAATTTGGCAATATGACCTCCAGGCCATAAACCGGGAAGTACGTCCACTGGCTTGTCAATTGGCGGAAGAGGCTGATCTTTCATATTACCAGGCGAGCTCTGATGTCAACAACAAACGGGTCGCTGCACCAACTCCTGAGGCTCAAAACCTTATCCCACCAATCCGTCAGCACACCTATGCCCCTGACATTGAACCATCCACCCTTATAAGCGATGAAGCTGTATTCCAAGCCCTAACTGGGATCAACTGGGCAACCATTGACTTCCAGCCACTGGGTAGAGAGGAGGATGATGAACCGGTGCAAGATGATCCACAGCCGTCAAGTCAACCTGGTGACGAATCATGATCCGGGGGCTGGTTTAGCCTTCTGCGAACTGCAATACTTGCTGAAAAAACAATTATTCTTTTGGGCACTGAAACACCTTGTAATAGGCTAGTTCAAACACTTGGTCTGCTATGCCTTCGTGCATAGTTACTTTGCCTGATACTTGTTAATTGGCCATGCTTAAGATATATGATATTCATAATTCGTAACTGCTCCTGTATACAAAAATTTGGAAAGTGTCCTGGCGGTTTACCGCCGGACGGGTCATGATGCCCAGATATGTAGCCAGGGTTTATAACCAAGGCTGTAAAAGGATAATCAAATATGAAAATAAATGATACCTGAGACCTTGAATCACAATGTTGGATGACCAAATTTTATAGTGAGGGTGATAACCCCAATCGTAAGTAAGGATAACTCCTTTCATACTGTGTCGGTTTACGATAAAACCATACCGGGTTGTGATAATCACCGGTTTAGCCATATTCAATACTGGCGACTTAGAGTTGAAACCAGACAAGGTTAATAAACTCCGGATTACCATCGATCATGTACTGACAACTTAGTAGTTGAAAGCCGAACCGGGTTAATGAACGCCGGTTTAAAAACATCATAAATCTCATCAAAGGAGAAAAACTTAGCAAATAAAAATAAATGAAAAACTTGTAGTCGAGGCTTTTCACGGGCTGCCAGGCCCCAAATTCGAGGCTTTTCATGGGCTGCCAGGCCACTGAGTTAAACCATTTTACAAAGCCTTTTAAGATGGTCCTCAATCCTTAACCAATCGTCGTTTTAACTTTGACAAGTTCAGGGTCTTATGAGATTGACTTGTCGAAGTTCGGCGGGTCATACCAGGTTTACCTGGACGGAGTGACTTACTTAAGAAAGGCAGGCTAACCCAAGGTTTTAGGTGTATACACCAGGCTTCCAAGCCGTGGCTTGATAGCCTATTACAAGTTTAGATTCTTTGTTCATTGCGATAGCAAAGAATCCCCAAGTAATATTGTGAGCTGTGCTCAGTGGGTGCCTATGTTTGAGTTGTTCTTTTGCAACACTCTCTTTGGCCCCTAAGTAGTTTTTCTGGTGTGGCTATGGTTCGGACACGACCAAGCCCCCAAGTAAATTTTCGAGTGGCCTTGCGCCGATCAAGAGGTGTAGCTATGGTTCGAGTATGACCAAGCCCCCAAGTGATTTGTATATAAGGCTTGATAAGCTGAATCAAGGGGTAAACTGGACGCCGCTTTATAAACAGAAGCCCCCATGTAACCACACATGATATAAGAAAAACAACAGATACCCCGCTTTAGCTGAGGCTCCGGTTTATTATATTGATCATAATATATACATTGTCATAACTATGTACATAAGCAGAGCCTGTAGCTCAAGTATAATAAGGCCGAAGATGAGCAATATTCCACGGCCGGTGGGTCTCCTCCTCTGATTTACGTGAGTCTTTGTGCTCTCGAACATCTATAAGGTAGTATGACCTGTTATGCAGATTCTTGCTGACCACAAAGGGTCCTTCCCAAGGTGGCGTTATGCAGATTCTTGCTGACCACAAAGGGTCCTTCCCAAGGCGGGGATAACTTGTGCATATCAGTCTGATCCTGGATGAGTCGGAGCACCAGATCGCCTTCTTGAAAAGTTCTGGTTCTAACCCGGCGGCTGTGATAACGACGCGGATCTTGCTGATAAATCGCCAAACGGGCTGCTGCAATGTCACGCTCCTCATCTAATAGGTCAAGTGCTTCCTGTCGTGCCTTCTCATTGTCAGCTTCAACATACGCCGCCACACGAGGCGAGTCGTGACGGATGTCACTAGGGAGAATCGCCTCCGCTCCATAGACCATGAAAAAAGGCGTGTAACCCGTGGACCTGTTGGGCGTGGTATTGATGCTCCATAACAAAGAAGGTAACTCCTCCACCCAACAACCCAGCGTCCATTGCAAAGGAACCATAAGCCGGGGCTTGATGCCTCTCAAGATCTCTTGATTGGCTCTCTCCGCTTGACCATTAGACTAGGGGTGAGCCACTGATGATACGCCAATCCGGATGTGCTCACATTGATAGAACTCCTTCATAGCACCTTTGGATAGATTGGTACCATTATCGGTTATAATACTGTGTGGAAAGCCAAACCGGAAAATCACCTTTTTGATGAATTGAACCGATGTAGCTGCATCACACTTACTGACTGGTTCTGCCTCCACCCACTTAGTGAACTTATCAACTGCCACCAATAGGTGGGTCTTCTTATCCTTGGATCTCTTAAAGGGCCCAACCATATCTAGCCCCCAAGTTGCAAACGGCCAAGTGATTGGAATCATCCTCAACTCTAGAGCCAGTACATGAGCGCGTCATGAGAATTTTTGACATCCATCACACCTTTTGACCAAGTCCTCAGCATCAGCATGAGCCGTCAGCCAATAGAAACCGTGACGAAATGCCTTGGTTACCAGAGATTTGAACCGGCGTGGTGACCACAATCTCCTTCGTGGATCTCACGCAAAATTTCACGGCCTTCTTCAGGAGATACACAACGCTGAAACGCCCCTGTCACACTGCAATGATGTAACTCTCCATTGATAATAGTCATGGACTTGGACCGCCGGATTATCTGCCTGGCCGAAGTTTCATCCTCTGGTAACTCGCCCCGGTTCATATATGCCAAATATGGAACTGTCCAATCCGGGATAACATGAAGAGCCGCCACCAACTGAGCCTCCGGGTCAGGAATAGCCAAATCCTCCTCTGTCGGGAGCTTGACGGACGGATTATGCAACACATCCAGGAAGACATTGGGTGGGACCGGTTTACGTTGGGAACCCAAACGGCTTAAGGCGTCCGCCGCTTCGTTCTTCCGCCGGTCCACATGATCGACTTGATAACCTTTGAAGTGACCCGCAACAAGATCCACCTCTCGACGATATGCCGCCATGAGTGCGTCCTTGGAATCCCATGTACCAGACACTTGTTGAGCCACCAGGTCCGAATCACCGAAGCACTTAACCCGGCTTAAATTCATCTCCTTAGCCATCTGAAGACCGTGGAGTAAGGCCTCATATTCTGTTGCATTGTTAGTACAAGGGAACATTAAACGGAGAACATAACAAAACTTATCACCTCGTGGGGAAGTTAATACGACTCCAGCCCCCGAGCCCTCCAATTGCCTGGACCCATCAAAATGAATAGTCCAATAAGTATGATCCGGCTTCTCTTCTGGCGCCTGTAACTCTGTCCAGTCATTGATGAAATCCACAAGTGCCTGAGATTTGATTGCCGTCTGGGGTACATATTTTAGCCCGTGAGGCCCAAGCTCAATAGCCCACTTGGCAATCCGGCCAGTTGCTTCACTGTTCTGCTTGCCATGAGGATGACCCTGGAAGTATTGCTTAAGCTTCCGGCTTGCCATGAAAACTCCATACACCAGCTTCTGCCAATGCGGGTACCGCTGCTTGGACTAAATAAGTACTTCACTGATGTAATAAACCGGTCGTTGAACCGGATACTCCTTGCCAGCCTCCTTGCGTTCCACCACAATAGCCACGCTGATAGCCTGGGCATTAGCAGCCACATATAACAACAAGGGCTCCTTATCAACAGGAGCAGCAAGGATAGGCGGTTCCGCTAACTGCCGCTTTAAGTCCTCAAACGCTCCATTGGCGGCGTCACTCCAAATGAAGTTATCTGTCTTCTTCAACATTTGATACAAAGGGATGGCCTTCTCCCCAAGGCGACTGATAAACCGGCTTAAGGCTGCAATCCGACCTGCCAGTCGTTGGACATCATTGATGCACTTCGGTTTAGCCAAAGAAGTTATAGCCTTGATTTTTTCCGGATTAGCTTCAATGCCCCTGTTAGACACCAGAAAGCCCAAGAGCTTGCCTGCCGGCACACCAAAAACACACTTGGCCGGATTAAGCATCATTTTATAAACCCGTAGGTTGTCAAAGGTCTCCTTCAAGTCATCAATCAATGTCGCCTCCTTTCTGGATTTTACCACAATATCATCCACATAGGCATGAACATTGCGGCCGATCTGATCATGAAGACAATTCTGCACACAACGCTGATAAGTCGCCTGGGCACTTTTGAGCCCAAAAGGCATAGATACATAGCAGAAGGCTCCAAACGGAGTTATGAAAGCTGTCTTCTCCTGGTTCTTAACTGCCATTTTGATCTGATGGTATCCAGAGTAAGCATCCAGAAAACTCAAACGCTCGCAACCCGCCGTAGCATCAATGATTTGATCAATACGCGAGAGGGCAAAAGGATGTGCTGGACAAGCCTTGCTCAAATCTGTATAGTCCACACACATACGCCAAGTGCCGTTCTTCTTAAGCACCAGCACCGGATTAGCCAGCCACTCAGGATGAAATACCTCAACAATGAACCCAGCCGCCAAGAGCCTGGCTACCTCCTCACCAATTGCCTTGCATCTTTCCTCATTGAACCGGCGAAGAAACTGCTTGACCAGTTTATACTTGGGATCAACATTAAGAGTGTGCTCAGCGAGTTCTCTCGGTGCACCTGGCATGTCAGAAGGCTTCCACGCAAAGATGTCCTGATTCTCACGGATGAACTCAATGAGCGTGCTTTCCTATTTCGGATCCAAGTTAGTGCTGATGCTGAACTGCTTGGATGAATCGCCTGGAACAAAATCAACCATCTTAGTCTCATCAGCTGATTTAAACTTCAAGGCCGGATCATGCTCTGTAGTTGGCTTTTTCAAAGGAGTCATATCCGCCGGATCAACATTGTCCTTGTAAAACTTCAACTCCTCTGTTGCACAAACCGACTCAGCATATGCTGCATCACCTTCTTCACATTCCAAGGCGATCTTACGGCTTCCATGAACCATGATGGTACCCTTATGACATCTTGAGCTGCAGATAGACATAACAGGGCCTTGCCATGAACTTAGCATAAGCCGGCCGTCCAAACAGGGCATGATATGGGCTCTTAATTTTCACCACCTCAAAGGTCAATGTCTCCAACCTTGAATCATGCTCATCACCAAAAGCAACCTCCAGGGCAATCTTACCAACGGGATACGCCGATTTACCAGGCACCACACCATGGAAGACCGTGTTGGACGGTTTAAGATTTTTTCTGTTAACCCCATGCGACGGAAAGTTTCATAATAAAGGATATTGATACTACTCCCTCCATCCATGAGTACCTTGGTGAACTTATATCCGCCAACCTGAGGCGCCACCACCAACGCCAGATGACCCGGATTATCAACTCGGGGCAGATGATCCTCTCTACTCCACACGATCGGCTGCTCAGACCAGCGTAAGTAACGGGGCACCGCCGGTTCAATGGAATTCACTGCCCTTTTATGAAGCTTCTGATCGCGCTTGCACAGGCTAGTGGTGAAGACATGATATTGTCCGCTGTTCAACTGCTTCGGGTTGCTCTGGTAACCCGACTGCTGCTGTTGCTGCTGATTGCCCTGATGATTATAACCACCTTGACTGCCCTGATTGCCTTGATTGCTATGTCCGCTCTGATTACCATGAAAACCTGAAACGGAACTGCCTCCACCATAACCCGGCCCATGAGATCCGGGGCCTGAACCGCCGCCCGGTCCCTGATCGTACCAAAAATCTGAATTTTTGAACTCTTGCATAATATAACAATCCTTCTAGAGGTGTGTGGCCGGTTTATCCCGCGACCCGTCTTTCGGGCAAGGCTGGTTTAACAGGTAAGACAGGCGCTTTGGATTGGGACTTGGTACTCCACCATACTGGGGCAGTTTACCCTTACGGCGCTGGCCTTTGTCCTGCGCGTTGGCATTAGCCACCAAGTCTAGATTGTTATCTGCTTTACGCTTACCACCGTTTCCATGACACGCTGGGTTATGCTGCTGCCCTTTGGTGATGCCGCCCTTCTTTCCCTTTCCTTTCTTGTCATCGTCAGATTCAGGGTCCTTGGTACTATCGGAGTCAGCATACTTCACCAAGGCAGCCATAAGAGTCCCCATATGATTGCAGTGACGTTTGAGCCGTCCCAACTTCAACTTCAGAGGTGTAAACCGGCAGTTGCCCTCCAATGTTAAAACTGCTGTATCAGCGTTGATGCGGTCTGATGAATGCAAAATTTCTGAAACCCGGTGCACCCAATGGGTTGTTGATTCTCCTTCCTCCTGGACACATGCAGCTAAGTCCACAATTGACATGGGTTGTTTGCATGTGTCCTTAAAATTCTGAATAAACCGGGCCCTCAACTCGGCCCATGACCCAATGGAGTTAGCCGGCAGGTTCTTCAACCAAGTGCGGGCTGTCCCCTCCAGCATCATGGTGAAATACTTGGCACATGCCGCATCGTCTACGTCCAGCATCTCCATTGCCATCTCATAACTTTCGACCCATGCCTCGGGAGATAAATCGGCTGTGTAATTCAGCACCTTGCGTGGGCCCTTGAAGTCCTTAGGCAGCCGTACATTGCGTAGCGCCGGGACGAGACACGGCACCCCCAAAGAACTGGAAGTAACCCCTGGTTCTACCGACGTGGTTGGACGAACCGGAGTAAGTTGGCGGGCTTCATGCTGCGCCGCTAACTCGGCCTCTTGACGTGCCCTGGCACGATCCACCACATCCTGAGCATCACCACCGCCACCCGCCGGGTTATGGCCATGGGGAGGATTATGGTTTCGCGCACTGCTTGACACAGCCGGTTCATCCATATGCCTGCTCTAACTCCGGCTTGGGCGGGGAGTAGAGTGGATCCTTTCGCGGCTATATGAATAAGCCTGCTGCTGAGTCAAAGCTCTCTGAAGGAGCTCCCTAGCCCGTCGCGTCTCGACCGCTACTGGGGACTCGCCTTCGATCGGAAGAGCTGCCAGCCGTGAAGCGGCAGCGATAATGTTATCCATCGGGTTAGAGTAGTGACCCGGTGGCGTTGGGACGTACTGTGATGGAACGTTGTTCTAACAAGGCGGATCAGTTGGACGTGGCTGAACCGGTGCCCCCGTTCCAGGTGCCTCTGCCCGGTTCACCACTGGCGGATTACTAGTCCATGCTCCTGGGGTATTAAAGAGGTTCCTGGCATCATAAACCGGCGGCAGGTGAGACCGGTACCTTCTCCTCATGACATCGTTTGATGAGCTCTGATCCAACATAAGCCGGTAAGCCTGTGCATCCAATGCGGCCCGTTCCGCAGCCATCCTGGTATCCTCAGCTGCCAGGTCGGCCTTGGCCTGAGTTATCTGATCTTTCACCTTTGCGATTTCCGCATTATGCTCCTCTTGGTTCGCCGGGTGAACCTCCGCCATCAGTGTTGCCAAAGCGTCAAATAAATTAGATAAAACCTGAGTCGGCGGTTGCACGGGGCCTCCTGCCCCGGCCGCTATTGCTGCTACTGATCCGGAGACCATCACCGCTGCGGTCGAAGAGTGGAGTGCTGGCTGCATACCGGCCATGAAGATCGCAACCCGGTTTGGCGGATCAAAGGGGTCCGGAATACTGTCCCCATTGGAACAGCCCCCAATCCGGCCATCCTGCAACTGGTACAATGACTCGGTCTCTCCGGTCGATGACTCATCATCCTAATAAACGACGGTCTCACCACCATATGCCGATCTATCTTCAGATTCCGCTCCGTGGATGACTCCCACGAAGGCACGCTTCATGGAAGGCCGAACCCGGGCAGGTCTCGCACGCTGAGCCGTCTCGACGATGTTGGTGCAGATGTCCGGCTCAAGGCCCGGTTCGCCGATCTTGCCAATGAAAACGTGGATGCCGCCGAAGGGGACCCGGTACCCATACTCGATTGAGCCGGCCTCGGGGCCCCAGCCTGCGTCGTCGATGTAGAGCTTGTCGCGACGACTCTTAGTCATCCGGCCCACAGCATATCCCTTGAGTCCTTCGAAGCTGCCCTCTAAGAACTCGAAACCATCATGCGATAGCCCCACGGTGGGCACCAACTGTCGTGGTTTTGTCACGGCAGATGTCCTAGAGAAAGGACTTAGTCGTGGAGCCATCGCGACGGGTTAACTTAAAGGGGTTAAAGCGGACAAGGGACGCAGAGAGTTTATACTGGTTCGGCCCGTTGCGGTGAAGGTAAAAGCCTACGATCCAGTTGTTGTGGAATTGCTAGGGTTTCGATGACCAGGGAGCGAATTCGCTATGCCTGGTTCTCGAGTTGTTGTTTGTTGTCCCTAAACCGCCGCCGGGTCGTCCCCTTATATACATGGGATGATGCCCGCCGGTTTACAGGATTCCGAGGCCGGCTCATAAACGTGTCTGGCCCGGTCTCTACTATTTCTGCCTCACAACACAAGTTTACATATCAATGTCGGTTTATGTATATAGGCCTTAATCCGCCTTTGGGCCCTGGGCCTTCATAAAGCGCCGTCATCTTTGTCTTCATGGGCTTTAAATATAATAACTCATCATGGGGATAACCCGGCCTCTCCTGGCCGGTTTACGCCCAGCTGTAATATCTCCAACACTGCTCGTTCCCCGCCGGGCCGGTGGCGGCGTTAGCAGCAAGTGACGGAGAACGACGGGGAGGCCCGCCGACGGGAGCCGTCTGAGCAACGCGGGCGGCGAGGGCGGCCCGGCGCTCAGCGCGAGCTCGGCGAGCGTCCGCCATGGATGCGATGAAGCGACGGGATGCAGATCGACGGAAGGAAAGCTTCGGCGCACCCCTACCTGGCGCACCAAATGTCGGATTTGGGTTCTAGCAAAACCCTTGAGGTTCGAACACTGGGGTGCACACGAAGATTTCCCCTACCTAATCACGCCCTCAACCTCGCCGCAACCCCAAAGCCTAGCTCGACGAACACGCAACACAAGAGACACGAGATTTATACTGGTTCGGGCCACCGTTGTGGTGTAATACCCTACTCCAGTGTGGTGCGGTGGATTGCCTCTCGGGCTGAGGATGAATAGTACAAGGGGAAGAACCGCCTCCTGAGGTGAGGTGTTCTTGTGCTTGGTGAGTGTGAGGATGATCTGAATCAGTTCGTTCGAGATCAGTTGCCTCCTACTGTGGTGGCTAGTCCTATTTATAGAGGCCCTGGTCCTCTCCCCAAATATTGAGCGGGAAGGGAGCCAACAAAGGCCAATTTGAAGGGGGACAACTAGTACAAGCTAACCTGACTAAAGGTGGTCTTCGCCTGCCAAAGGCTCTAGTGATGACGCCCTCTTGGGCGCCATGGTGACCTCCGTCCTGCCGTCCTGCTGGTCTTGGTCTCGTTGCACCGATATGGAAACATTTGCCTGATGCCTCGGTACACATCGCCTGCGCTTGCCTCCTTAGCACCAAAGAGGAAACAAGGACACTGTGTGCGCTGGCGCCCACCTGGTCTTGGTCGTCATGGCTGATGTCATAGGAACCACGCGAGGTTCGCCTTGTTTTGATCTCTCCGCCCCTCGCGAGCCAGCCTGGTGAGGCCGCTCCCGAGGAGGTCTTGTGTCGTCCTCGCGAGGCTTGGCCCCTCACGAGGGTCTTGAGTGTTTGTTGGTGAAGACGGGCCGTACTGGGCCGCGAGTGGAGCCACACCGCGGGCCGTAGGCAGGCAAGTCTGGGTACCCCGTTCCTAGAATGCTGACACTCTCCCTACCTAATCACGCCCTCATCCTCACTGCGATCTCAAAGCCTAGCTCGACGAACCCGTAGAGAGACACAAGAGTTTATACTGGTTCGGGCCACCGATGTGGTGTAATACCCTACTCCAGTCTGGTGTGGTGGATTGCCTCTTGGGCTGAGGATGAACAGTTACAAGGGAAGAACAGCCTCCTGAGGAGAGGTGTTCTTGTGCTTGGTGAACTTGTGTGTCGTTGAGGATGATCTGAATCAGTTCCAGTCGCCCCTTACTGTGGTGGCTAGTCCTATTTATAGAGGCCCTGGTCCTCTCCCCAAATAATGAGCGGGAAGGGATCCAACAACGGCCAAATTCGAAGGGAGCCAACTAGCACAAGTTATCCTGACTAAAGGTGGTCTTCGCCTGCCAAAGGCTCTGCTGGTGACGCCGCCTTGGGCTCCACGGTGACCTATGTCCTGTCATTTTGCTGGTCTTGGTCTCGTTGCACCAATATGGAAACCTTTGCCTGACGCCTCGGGACTCCTCGCCTGCGCTTGCCCCTTTATCAACAAAGAGGAAGCGAGGACACTGCGCGCGCTGGCGCCCGCCTGGCTCCAATCGTCATGGCTTGCGTGACAGAAACCTCGCGAGGTGTCCCTTGCCTTGATCTCTCCGCCCCTCGCGAGCCAGCCTGATGAAGCAGCCCCCGAGGAGGTCTTGTGTCGTGCGCCTCGCGAGGCCCGGCCCCTCGCGAGGGTCTTGAGTGTTGGCTGCTGAAGATGGGCCGTACAGGGCCGCTGGTGGAGCCACGCCGTGGGCCGCAGGCAGGCAAGTCTGGGGACCCCCATTCCCAGGACGCCGACAGTAGCCCCCGGGCCCAAGGCGCGCTCGGACTTGGCTTCGAGGCGAAGCCAAAGGGCAAGTGCGGAGCGCCGCGGGCCCCAACAGCCTCTGGCCCCGCTCGACGCATGGCGATTGATTGGCGTGGGCGTCTCCGCTTCCCCACGCTGCCTCGGCAACTGCCCGATTTGACAAGTCCCTGCTGCATGCAGAAGAATCATCATTACCTGTGATCGTGGGGGTCGCCGGTTGGCCTTCCGCTGCTATAAATGAGGAGGGGGCGGAGCCCCCGTTGCCCATCTCTTCCTTCTCCATTCGCTTCTTCTTCCTCGCCCCATGGCACCTACGAAGAGGTTCTCGACCGCAGAGAAGGGGAAGGCCTGCCGAGAGGGGCCCGGCTCTCCGCCGCCCAAGCGTGGACGCGGTCGTCCCCATAAGCACGCCGTGACCCCCACCGCGGCGCCTCTTCTCGTGGTGGGACTCGCCTAGATCGTGGCAATCCCGTCGATGAAGGGAGGCGCGCCATGGTCGCACAGCCTCCCCGGTCGTGCTTCCACTCGGCGGAGGTGCTGCCGGAGTTCGTCGTGTGCTTGGAGCACCCGGCTGGCACCTGGCTTCAGCTCCCGCGCTTCTTCACCGGCGAGCTGCCGGCCACAGGTCCAGGCGGGCTCTGGCTGCAGGCGGACGGCTGCTGCAGCAAAGCTTCATGGGTCGCGGTCGAGGTCTCCGTCGCGGGCAACGCAGCCCTGGCCCGCGGCTGGCAGACGTTCGCCCGCTCGTGCGGCCTGGGCAGCCGGTGCACCCTCCACTTCAAATATGATGGCAACGCGACCCTCTTCGTGAGGGCGTTCGGAGAAGACGGCCGCCGCGTCGGGTGCTGCCCCGATGACAACGACGGCGACGAGGTGCTTGGCCTTGGCGACGGCCAAGACGAGGGCGAGGATGGCCTTGCCTTCGGTGCCGGCCGCCGCTCGCCCAGCTACAGCGGTTCTTCCTCTAGCGACAGCTCCAACAGCGGCGGCTACGACCAGCCGCCACGCCGCCGCACCCGCTTCGAGGGAGGCAGCGGGTCGTCTCGTCGCCGCGCCCCAATGAAGCGCAAGGAGGGGTCCGGCTGAGCTGAGGGGATCACCATGGGTCCGTCCTCGCGAGCTGTTGCAGGGGTGCACACCTCTTTTGTTTTGTTCTTTCCTTCCTGCATTTAGAGAGAGACAAGTATGGGGCCCCATGGGGGTGTGCAACGAACCATGATTTCCAAGCTGTTATGCCATGTTTATTGTTCCTGTGTCGTATTGCGGCGTCAACGTTTTATGTAAGCGCATAGAAATGACTTAGCTTGACGTGCTCGAAGTAGTTTTCGCCTCGTGAGGCGCGCATTTCCTAGTTTCTGACGAGGCTCCTTGGCCTGGGAGGCATCCTCGCGAGCTGCAAAAATTCGTTAGGAAACTCTCAGTCTTCCGGGCCCTGGTCGCAGGTGCCGCTGGCCACGATCCAGCGCTTCGCATCACGGTACCCGAGGGCATAGATTGAGGGAAGGGCGCCAGCTTATGAGCTCGAACGAGGGTGCCTCACGAAAAACAGGAACAAACCCTGGCGAGGGCACCTGTCCAGCCCCCTCGCGAGGCGTGCGAGAGAGAGTACAGGCCAAAACAAGGAACCGAAGGCAGAAACGGAGGCAAAGGGCGACGAAACCAAACCGGCAAGGAACACCAGAAAGCAAATTTCCGTTAAAGAGGGGCAAGCCAACCATGGAAAGCAAATGAAAATCCGCGTCTGGCACCTAGTCTAGTCTTCTTGTCTTCTCACCAGCGCGGAGCTAAGTGCTACCACTAGGACGTGGGAGGGAGCCCCCGAGGCCCGAGGGCGGCACTCCTGAGACTCCGGGGCGTGTACAGCCCCACTCATTATTACGTGAGAGTGTCACGAGCGGGGACCTTCACAGGCACTGGGCCTTCTTCACAGGCGCTGGGCCTTTCTTCATGCGTAGAACTTCCGGAGGTGTTGGATGTTCCAGGCGTTCTGGATGGGGACCCCGTCTTGCATCTCCAGGCGCGCGGTGCCAGGCCTGGAGACATGGGTGACCCTAAACGGGCCCTCCCACATGGGAGAGAGCTTATGCAACCCTTCCATGGAGAGCACCCGCCTTAGGACGAGGTCACCCACCTCGAGCGTCCTGGGGTGGATGCTGCGGCAGTGGTGCGGATGGACCACAGCACAGACTGGAGCTCAGCCAGCCCCTGCCACAGGCCTCGAGCTTCTTCTTGAAGTTCCTGGTCTTGAGGCCTCTCAGGACCTCCGCGTTGGCGCGCTCGGCCTGACCATGGCTCCTGGGGTGTGCCACCGAAGCGTAGCAGATCTGCATTCCAAGGTTAGCACAATATGTCTTGAAGAGATTGCTAGTGAACTGCGAGCCGTTGTCGGTGATGATGCGGTTGGGGACCCTGAACCGGCTTACGAGACCCTTGATGAACTTGAACGCAGATCCGGCTGGGATGGTGCGGACGGCTTCTACCTCCGCCCACTTGGTGAACTTGTCGATGGCGACGTAGAGGTAGCATTAGCCCCCGGGCGCTTGAGGGAATGGGCCCAAGATATCCAGCCCCCAGACAGCAAATGGCCACGAGAGTGGGATGGTCTGGAGGCCCTGAGTCGGCTGATGGATCTGCTTAGCGTGGAATTGGCAGGCCTCACAGGACTTCACCAGCTCAGTCGCGTCGTTGAGCCCCGTAGGCCAATTGAACCCACTGCGGAATGCCTTGCCGACGAGGGTTCGTGATGACGGGTGGTGCCCGCAGTCTCCGCCGTGTATGTCGTCTAGTAGCTCTTTCCCCTGTTCCCTGGAGATACAACGCAGGGAACGTCATTCGGCTGCTTCCTATACAACTCACCGTCCTGGATGCAGTACGTCGTGGCCTGCCGCGCCACGCGCTCCACATCTTCCTCCTTCTCCGGCAGCGTCCCTTGCGTCAGGTACTCCTTGAACTCCTTGGTCCAGCACCCCTCCTGAGGCTCGAGTGCCAAGAGTAGGCGCGCCCCTGAGGTCGGGCCGCAGGCCGGGGCTCCCGAGGCAGGTGGTTGGGGGAGCTCCTCCCGAGGCAGCGCCGTCCTCGAAAGTGGTGGTGCTGCCGATGGTTTGAAGAGCCGCTCTGCGAAGACGTCAGGCTCTTGGGGTAGCCGCTTGGATGCTCTCTTGGCGATGTCGTCGTCTTCCTTGTTGGTGCCGCGGGGCACGTGCTGCAATTCCAGGCCCAAAAACTGCTTTTCCATTTTGCGTACCTCCGTGAGGTATGGCTCCATGTGCTCATCTCTCGGCTCGTATACCTTGTTGGAGAAGTTGACGAGGAGCTGTGAGTCTCCCTTGATGGTGAGACACTTCACCCCCAGGGCCACCGCAGCCTTGAGGCCAGCTATGAGGCCTTTGTACTCTACTATGTTGTTGGAGACCTTCTCACCCTGCTGGAAGCAGAGCTGCACAGCGTAGTAAAGCTTGTCCTGAGTGGGCGAGATGAGCACCGCTCTAGCTCGTGCGCCCTGACGCGCGAATGCGCCATCAAAGTACATCACCCAGCCATCCGGCGCTTCACTCCCTGGCGAGAGGGACCAATTCTCTCCTGCTTCAAGCTCCGGGGCGTCCGTCCATTCTGCCACGAAGTCAGCGAGCGCGGCTCCCTTGATGACCCTGGTTGTGCTGAACTCCAGCTGGAATGCCTGCAGCTCAATATTCCACTCGGCGACTCTTCCAACAGCGTTAGGGCTCTTGAGCACACTTTCCAGTGGGTAGGCCGAGACGACCTTGATTGGGTGACCTTGGAATTAGTGTCGTAGCTTACGCGAGGCCACCAAAAGCGCGAGCAAGAGCTTCTGAGGCATGGGGTATCTTGCCATTGCATCCTGCAGTACCGTGCTGACGAAGTACACTGAATGCTTGATGAGGGCGTGCGCGTCAACGGGAGCCACGTCTGTCGGAGGTTGGGGCGCCTCCTGAGGCGACCGGACCTCCGGAGCCTGGTCGCCCGTTGGGGCCCCGACAGGCCTAAGGTCGCCATCCTGCTGAGTCGGGCCATCCTCGGTGTTGCTGCGTGATACGTCCATTTTGCGTCATGCTTTTATATTGATATTTATTGCATTATGGGCTGTTATTACACATTATGTCACAATACTTATGCTTATTCTCTCTTATTTTGCAAGGTTTACATAAGGAGGGAGAATGCCAGCAGCTGGAATTCTGGGCTAGAAAAGGAGCAAATATTAGAGACCTATTCTGCACAAGTCCAAAAGTCCTGAAACTCCACGGAAGTTATTTTTGGAAATAATAAAAAATATTGAGCGAAGAAAATACCAGAGGGGACCCACACCCTGGGCACGAGGGTGGGGGCGCGCCCTACCCCCCTGGGCGCGCCCCTGCCTTGTGGGCACCCTGGTGGCCCTCCGGTGCCCATCTTCTGCTATATGAAGTCTTTCGTCCGAGAAAAAATCATAAGCAAGCTTTCGGGACGAGACTCCGCCGCCACAAGGCGGAACCTTGTCGGAACCAATCGAGGGCTCTAGCGGAGTTGTTCTGCCGGGGACACTTCCCTCTGGGAGGGGGAAATCATCGCCATCGTCATCACCAATGCTCCTCTCGTCGGGAGGGGGCCAATCTCCATCAACACCTTCACCAGCACCATCTCCTCTCAAACCCTAGTTCATCTCTTGTATCCAATTCTTGTCTCTAAGTCTGAGATTGGTACCTGTAGGTTGCTAGTAGTGTTGATTACTCCTTGTAGTTGATGCTAGTTGATTTATTTGGTGGAAGATCATATGTTCAGACCCTATATGCATATTAATACTCCTCTAATTATGAACATGAATATGCTTTGTGAGTAGTTACGTTTGTTCCTGAGGACATGGGAGAAGTCTTGCTATTAGTAGTCATGTGAATTTGGTATTCGTTCGATATTTTGATGAGATGTATGTTGTCTCTCCTCTAGTGGTGTTATGTGAACGTCGACTACATGACACTTCACCATTATTTGGGCCTAGAGGAAGGCATTGGGAAGTAATAAGTAGATGATGGGTTGCTAGAGTGACAGAAGCTTAAACCCTAGTTTATGCGTTGCTTCGTAAGGGGCTGATTTGGATCCATATGTTTCATGCTATGGTTAGGTTTACCTTAATACTTATTTTGTAGTTGCGGATGCTTGCAATAGGGCTTAATCATAAGTGGGATGCTTGTCCAAGTAAGGACAGCACCCAAGCACCGGTCCACCCACATATCAAATTATCAAAGTACCGAACGCGAATCATATGAATGTGATGAAAACTAGCTTGACGATAATTCCCATGTGTCCTCGGGAGCGCTTTTCTCTATATAAGAGTTTGTCCAGGCTTGTCCTTTGCTACAAAAAGGATTGGGCCACCTTGCTGCACTTTATTTACTTTTGTTACTTGTTGCTCGTTGCAAATTATCTTATCACAAAACTATCTGTTACCTATAATTTCAGTGCTTGCAGAGAATACCTTGCTGAAAACCGCTTATCATTTCCTTCTGCTCCTCGTTGGGTTCGACACTCTTACTTATCGAAAGGACTACAATAGATCCCCTATACTTGTGGATCCTCAAGACTCTTTTCTTGCGCTTCTGCCGGGGAGTGAAGCGCCTTTGGTAGGTGGAATTTGGTAAGGAAAAATTTATATAGTGTGCTGAAATTTACTGTCACTTGTTACTATGGAAAGTAATCCTCTGAGGGGCTTGTTCGGGGTATCTTCACCCCAACCAATAGAGCAAAGAGTTGCTCCTCAACCTACTGAACCTAATGAAAATGAAAATGTTTACTTTGAAATTCCTTCGGGTATGATAGAGAAACTGCTAGCTAATCCTTTTGCAGGAGATGGAACATTGCATCCCGATTTACACCTAATCTATGTGGATGAAGTTTGTGGATTATTTAAGCTTGCAGGTATGCCCGATGATGTTATCAAGAAGAAGGTCTTCCCTTTATCTTTGAAGGGGGATGCATTGACATGGTATAGGCTATGTGATGATATGGGATCATGGGACTACAAGCGATTGAAATTGGAATTTCATCAGAAGTTTTATCCTATGCATCTTGTTCATCGTGATCGTAATTATATATAATTTTTGGCCGCGCGAAGGAGAAAGCATCGCTCAAGCTTGGGGGAGGCTTAAGTCAATGTTATATTCTTGCCCCAATCATGAGCTCTCGAGAGAAATGATTATTCAAAAAATTTATGCTCGGCGTTCTGACAACAATCGCACCATGCTCGATACTTCTTGTACTGGTTCCTTTATGATGAAGACTATTGAATTCAAATGGGATTTATGGAAAGAATTAAACGCAATTCTGAAGATTGGGATCTCGATGAAGGTAAGGAGTCAGGTATAACACCTAAGCTTGATTGTATTAAATCTTTTATGGATACCGATGTTTTCCGTAAATTTAGCACTAAATATGGACTTGAGTGTGAGATAGTAGCTTATTTCTGTGAATCTTTTGCTGCTCACGTTGATCTCCCTAAAGAGAAGTGGTTTAAATATAATCCTCCCACGGAAGTAAAAGTAGTTGCACCTATTAAAATTGAAGAAAAGACCATCACTTATAATGATCCTATTGTTCCTACTGCTTATGTTGAAAAACCACCTTTCCCTGTTAGGATAAAGGATCATGCTAAAGCTTCAAGTGTGGTTCGTAAGAGTAATACTAGAACATATACACCCCCTGAGCAAGTTAAAGTTGAACCTAATATTGCTATTGTTAAGGATCTCTTGGCTGATAATATTGATGGGCATGTTATTTATTTCTGTGATGAGACTGCTAGAATTGCTAAACCTAGTGCTAAAGATAAACATAGACCTGTGGTAGGCATGCTTGTTATTTTTGTTAAAATAGGAGATCATTGTTATCATGGCTTGTGAGATATGGGAGCTAGTGCTAGTGCAATACCTATTGACTTATACAAAGAAATTATGCATGATATTGCACCTGCTGAGTGAAATTGATGTTACCATTAACCTTGCCAATAGAGATACTATATCACCAATTGGAATTGTTAGAGATGTTGAAGTCTTGTGTGGGAAAACTAAATATCCTGCTGATTTTCTTGTTCTTGGTTCCCCACAAGATAGCTTTTGTCCCATTATATTTGGTAGACCCTTCTTAAACACTATTAATGCTAAGATAGACTGCGAAAAGGATGTTGTTACCATTGGTCTAGGTGATATGTCTCATGAGTTTAACTTTTCTAAATTTCGTAGACAACACCGCGAAGAGGAATTGCCTAGTAAAGATGAAATTATTGGTCTTGCTTCTATTTCCATACCTCCTAGTGATCCTTTAGAACAATATTTGCTACACCATGAAAATGATATACTTATGAATGAAAGAAGGGAAATAGATGAAGTGTTCTTTAAACAGGGACCTATTCTGAAACACAATTTTCCTGTTCAAATCTTAGGGGATCCTCCTCCACCAAAGGGTGATCCCGTGTTTGAGCTTAAACCATTGCCTGATACCCTTAAATATGCTTATCTTGATGAAAAGAAGATATATCATGTTATTATTAGTGCTAACCTTTCAGAGAAGGAGGAAGAAAAATTATTGAAAACTCTGAAGAAGCACCGTGCTGCTATTGGATATACTCTTGATGATCTTAAGGGCATTAGTCCCACTCTATGTCAACACAAAATAAATTTGGAGAAAGATGCCAAACTAGTTAAACGACGGCTCAATCCTAAGATGAAAGAAGTGGTAAGAAAGGAAATATTAAAGCTCCTTGAGGCAGGTATAATCTATCCCGTTGCTGATAGTCAGTGGGTAAGTCCTGTCCATTGTGTCCCTAAGAAAGGAGGTATTACTGTCGTTCCTAATGATAAAGATGAATTGATTCCGCAAAGAATTATTACAGGTTATAGGATGGTAATTGATTTCCGCAAATTAAATAAAGCTACTAAAAAGATCATTACCCCTTACCTTCTATTGATCAAATGCTAGAAAGATTATCCAAACATACACATTTTTGCTTTCTAGATGGTTATTCTGGCTTCTCTCAAATACGTGTGTCAGCTGATGATCAAGCTAAGACCACTTTTACTTTCCCTTTCGGTACTTTTGCTTATAGACGTATGCCTTTTGGTTTATGTAATGCACCTACTACCTTTCAAAGATGCATGATGGCTATATTCTCTGACTTTTGTGAAAAGATTTGTGAGGTTTTCATGGATGATTTCTCCATTTATGGATCCTCTTTTGATGATTGCTTGAGCAACCTTGATCGAGTTTTGCAGAGATGTGAAGAAACTAATCTTGTCTTGAATTGGGAAAAGTGCCACTTTATGGTTAATGAAGGTATTGTCTTGGGGCATAAAATTTCTGAAAGAGGTATTGAAGTTGATAAAGCTAAAGTTGATGCTATTGAAAAGATGCCATGTCCCAAGGACATCAAAGGTATAAGAAGTTTTCTTGGTCATGCCGGTTTTTATAGGAGGTTCATTAAGGACTTCTCAAAAATATCTCGGCCTCTGACTAATCTATTACAAAAAGATATACCGTTTGTCTTTGATGATGATTGTGTAGAAGCATTTGAAATACTTAAGAAAGCATTGATTTCTGCACCTATTGTTTAGCCTCCTGATTGGAATTTACCCTTTGAAATTATGTGTGATGCTAGTGATTATGCCATAGGTGCTGTTCTAGGGCAAAGAGTTGATAAGAAATTAAATGTTATTCAATATGCTAGTAAAACTCTAGACAGTGCTCAGAGAAATTATGCTACTACTGAAAAAGAATTCTTAGCAGTTGTATTTGCTTGTGATAAGTTCAGACCTTATATTGTTGATTCTAAAGTAACTATTCACATGGATCATGCTGCTATTAAATATCTTATGGAAAAGAAAGATGCTAAACCTAGACTTATTAGATGGGTTCCCTTGCTACAAGAATTTGATTTACATATTATTGATAGAAAGGGAGCTGAGAACCCCGTTGCAGACAACTTGTCTAGGTTAGAAAATGTTGATGACCCACTACATATTGATGATAACTTTCTTGATGAACAATTAAATGTCATAAATGCTTCTCGTACTGCTCCATGGTATGCTGATTATGCTAATTACATTGTTGCTAAATTTATACCACCTAGTTTCACATACCAGCAAAAGAAAAGGTTTTTCTATGATTTAAGACATTACTTCTGGGATGACCCACATCTTTATAAAGAAGGAGTAGATGGTGTTATTAGACTTTGTGTACCTAAGCATGAACAGGAACAGATCCTACGCAAGTGTCACTCCGAGGCTTATGGAGGACACCACGCTGGAGATAGAACTGCACATAAGGTATTGCAATCTGGTTTTTATTGGCCTACTCTCTTCAAGGATGCCCGTAAGTTCGTCTTATCTTGTGATGAATGTCAAAGAATTGGTAATATTAGTAGACGTCAAGAAATGCCTATGAACTATTCACTTGTTATTGAACCATTTGATGTTTGGGGCTTTGATTATATGGGACCGTTTCCTGCCTCTAATGGGTATACACATATTCTAGTTGTTGTTGATTACGTTACTAAGTGGGTAGAAGCTATTCCAACTAGTAGTGCTGATCATAACACCTCTATTAAGATGCTTAAAGAAGTTATTTTTCTGAGGTTTGGAGTCCCTAGATATTTAATGACTGATGGTGGTTCACATTTTATACATGGTGCCTTTCGCAAAATGCTTGCTAAGTATGATGTTAATCATAGAATTGCATCTCCATATCACCCATAGTCTAGTGGTCAAGTAGAATTGAGTAACAGAGAACTCGAATTAATTTTGCAAAAGACTGTCAATAGATCTAGAAAGAATTGGTCCAAGAAACTTGATGGTGCATTATGGGCCTATAGAACTGCATATAAAAATCCTATGGGTATGTCTCCGTATAAAATGGTTTATGGAAAAGCATGTCACTTACCTCTCGAACTAGAACATAAGGCATATTGGGCCATTAAAGAGCTCAATTATGATTTCAAACTTGCCGGTGAGAAGAGGCTATTTGACATTATCTCACTTGATGAATGGAGAACCCAAGCCTATGAGAATGCCAAATTGTTTAAAGAAAAAGTTAAAAGATGGCATGACAAAAGAATACAAAAGCGTGAGTTTAATGTAGGTGATTATGTATTGCTACACAACTCTCGTTTAAGATTTTTTGCAGGAAAACTTCTCTCTAAATGGGAAGGCCCTTACATTATTGAGGAGGTCTATCGTTCCGGTGCCATAAAAATCAACAACTTCGAAGGCACAAATCCAAAGGTGGTGAATGGTCAAAGAATCAAACATTATATCTCAGGTAATCCTATAAATTTTGAAACTAATGTTATCGAAACCGTAACACCGGAGGAATACATAAGAGACACTTTCCAGAACGTTTCAGACTCCGAAAAGGAATAGGTATGTGGTACGGTAAGTAAACCGACTCCAAAACAGTTACAATGGCAATTTTTCTCCATTTTGGAATATTAGAAAAATAGAAAAATAAGAAGCAGTCTGGGAAGGACACGAGGCCTCCACGAGGGTGGAGGGCGCGCCCTACCCCCTTGGGCGCACCCCCTGCCTCGTGGGCACCTCATGCGCTCTCCGGACTCCGTTTTCTTGCACGATGCGTATTTTGGTCGATAAAAATTCATTATATAATCTCCCGAAGGTTTTGACCACCGGATCACGCAATTGTCCTCTGTTCTTGTTTCGAGCTGTTTTTCTGACAGGTCTAGATCATCATGACGTCTCCAAGTGCCCCCAAGGACAAGTTCTTCGAGAAGGTCATCAACCCCTACCTCGCGGAGGTGCTGCAACACCCTCAAACCATTGAGATGCATGAGGGGGTGCTGCACATCCGTGATGTTGAGGGACCAAGGAGGACCGGAAGCATGGAGACAAGGCTCGAGGCAATGGAGCAACAAGTTTTCAAGTGCCAGGAGATGGTGGAGCGTGGACTTGACTCCAATCACATAATGATCACGGAGTTCACCAATAACCACAAGCTGGATGCCAAGGACATTAGGGAGGCCATCTTCAAGCTCCACGAGAAAATCGAGCACCTCCAAGCCCAAATCTATGACCTGCAAAACCAAAACTGTGAGTATGAATATAGATTCAAGAGGATGAGTTTGGCTGCAGATTTAAGGATCCCGGAGACTCGATCATCCTTCTACGATGGTGAGCCTATGCCTTGGAAGATGGACGACAAGCCTACATCATCAACAACCCCTTCACCAGCAAAGGAGATATAATCACATGGGTATGGGCACTCCCCTTGGCAACTGCCAAGCTTGGGGGAGGTGCCCCAGTATCGTATCACCATCACACTCCTATCTTTACCGTTTTTCTTAGTTCGATCCTTTTAGTAATATCTTGATCTAGTAGAATAAACTTTTTGGTATGATCTAGTTTTGAGTTTTGCTTTATGAATCCTCCATGTAATCGAGTGTGTGAGCTATATAATAAAGATTAGTGTTGAGTCAAGGGCTTGACTATTTTGCCATGATCTCGAGGGAATAAAAGAAAAGAAAAAGAATAAAAAGAAATAAAGAGATCATATTGATCTTATGTAGAGTAATGACTTCACATAGAAAGAGTATGATGATTAAAGGTTGTTGAGAGTTGACAAACATAGCTTTGGTCATCGTTGCAATTAATAGGAAGTAATAAAGAAAGAGAGGTTTCACATATAAATATACTATCTTGGACATCTTTTATGATTGTGAGCACTCATTAAAATATGACATGCTAAAGAGTTGATGTTGGACAAGGAAGACAACGTAATGGGTTATGTTTTCTTATATCTGAAATAAAGTATATTGTCATGGATCATCCAACATGTTGAGTTTGTCTTTCCCCTCATGCTAGCCAAATTCTTTGCACCAAGTAGAGATACTACTTGTGCTTCTGAATTCCCTTAAACCCAGTTGTGTCATGAGAGTCCACCATATCTACCTATGGATTGAGTAAGATCCTTCAAGTAAGTTGTCATCGGTGCAAGCAATAAAAATTGCTCTCTAAATATGTATGATTGATTAGTGTGGAGAAAATAAGATTTATACGATCTTGTGATGTGGAAGAAATAAAAGCGACGGACTGCATAATAAAGGTCCATATCACAAGTGGCAATATAAAGTGACGTTCTTTCGCATTAAGATTTTGTGCATCCAACCCTGAAAGCACATGACAACCTCTGCTTCCCTCTGCGAAGGGCCTATCTTTTACTTTTATCTCTTACCCTTATGCAAGAGTCATGGTGATCTTCACCTTTCCTTTTTACATTTTATCCTTTGGCAAGCACAATGTGTTGGAAAGATCCTGATATATATATCCAATTGGATGTAAGTGAGCATGAGCTATTATTGTTGACATTACCCTTGAGGTAAGAGGTTGGGAGGTGAAATTATAAGCCCCTATCTTTCTCTGTGTCCGGTTAAAACTCCGTAACCACAAGTATTGTGTGAGTGTTAGCAATTGTGAAAGACTAAATGATAGTTGAGTATGTAGACTTGCTGAAAAGCTCTGACATAGACTCTTTCCGATGTTATGATAAATTGCAATTGTTCAATGACTGAGATTATAGTTTGTTAGTTCTCAATGAAGTTTCTGATTTATACTTGACATTGTGAATAGATTATTACTTGAGCATAAGAAATCATATGACAATATCCATATATGTTGCTGTTATGAGAATAATCATGATGCCCTCATGTCCATATTTTATTTTATCGACACCTCTACCTCTAAACATGTGGACATATTTATCGTTATCGGCTTCCACTTGAGGACAAGCGAGGTCTAAGCTTGGGGGAGTTGATACGTCCATTTTGCATCATGCTTTTATATTGATATTTATTGCATTATGGGCTGTTATTACACATTATGTCACAATACTTATGCCTATTCTCTCTTATTTTGCAAGGTTTACATAAGGAGGGAGAATGCCGGCAGCTGGAATTCTGGGCTGGAAAAGGAGCAAATATTAGAGACCTATTTTGCACAACTCCAAAAGTCCTGAAACTCCACGGAAGTTATTTTTGGAAATAATAAAAAATATTGAGCGAAGAAAATACCAGAGGGGACCCACACCCTGGGCACGAGGGTGGGGGCGTGCCCTACCCCCCTGGGCGCGCCCCCTGCCTCGTGGGCCCCCTGGTGGCCCTCCGGTGCCCATCTTCTGCTGTATGAAGTCTTTCGTCCGAGAAAAAATCATAAGCAAGCTTTCGGGACGAGACTCCGCCGCCACGAGGCGGAACCTTGTCGGAACCAATCGAGGGCTCTAGCGGAGGTGTTCTGCCGGGGACACTTCCCTCTGGGAGGGGGAAATCATCGCCATCGTCATCACCAATGCTCCTCTCGTCGGGAGGGGGCCAATCTCCATCAACACCTTCACCAGCACCATCTCCTCTCAAACCCTAGTTCATCTCTTGTATCCAATTCTTGTCTCTAAGTCTGAGATTGGTACCTGTAGGTTGCTAGTAGTGTTGATTACTCCTTGTAGTTGATGCTAGTTGGTTTATTTGGTGGAAGATCATATGTTCAGACCCTATATGCATATTAATACTCCTCTAATTATGAACATGAATATGCTTTGTGAGTAGTTACGTTTGTTCCTGAGGACATGGGAGAAGTCTTGCTATTAGTAGTCATGTGAATTTGGTATTCGTTCGATATTTTGATGAGATGTGTGTTGTCTCTCCTCTAGTGGTGTTATGTGAACGTCGACTACATGACACTTCACCATTATTTGGGCCTAGAGGAAGGCATTGGGAAGTAATAAGTAGATGATGGGTTGCTAGAGTGACAGAAGCTTAAACCCTAGTTTATGCGTTGCTTCGTAAGGGGCTGATTTGGATCCATATGTTTCATGCTATGGTTAGGTTTACCTTAATACTTATTTTGTAGTTGCGGATGCTTGCAATAGGGGTTAATCATAAGTGGGATGCTTGTCCAAGTAAGGACAGCACCCAAGCACCGGTCCACCCACATATCAAATTATCAAAGTACCGAACGCGAATCATATGAATGTGATGAAAACTAGCTTGACGATAATTCCCATGTGTCCTCGGGAGCGCTTTTCTCTATATAAGAGTTTGTCCAGGCTTGTCCTTTGCTATAAAAAGGATTGGGCCACCTTGATACACTTTATTTACTTTTGTTACTTGTTGCTCGTTGCAAATTATCTTATCACAAAACTATCTGTTACCTATAATTTCAGTGCTTGCAGAGAATACCTTGCTGAAAACCGCTTATCATTTCCTTCTGCTCCTCGTTGGGTTCGACACTCTTACTTATCGAAAGGACTACGATAGATCCCCTATACTTGTGGGTCATCACTGCGGCCCCCGCGGTCTCCTTCAGGTCTTGCGTCGCCCTGGCTGGGGTGCGGTTCGGCGTGACGTGTCCTTGGCCTGGCGCTCTTCCCGAACCGCCACCAAGGCTGCACTGGCTGAGTGAGGGGTGGCGGCGAGGTAAAGCACCAGGGACTCGAGAGGGCGGGGCGCCACCATCACCGGAGGGCTGGTCAGATATCTCTTGAGGTCTCGAAACGCTTGGTCAGCCTCCGGAGTCCATTCGAACGGACCCTTCTTCTTCATCAGCTTGAAGAACGGCAGGGCGCGCTCTCCCAGCTTGGAGATGAAGCGTCCCAGCGAAGTCACGCAGCCGGCGAGCTTCTACATCTCCTTGAGGGTTTGTGGTGGGCTCATGTCTTCAATTGCCTTGACCTTTTCCGGGTTGGCTTCAATCCCCCTGTGTGACACGAGGAAGCCCAGCAGTTTGCCGGAAGGGACGCCAAATACGCACTTTTCCGGGTTGAGCCGCAAGTCCACCTAGCGCAGGCTCGCGAAGGTCTCCTCCAGGTCCTAAATTAGTTCTCACCTCCCGAAACTTCACCATAATGTCGTCGACGAAGGCTTCTACGTTCCTCCCGAGCTGCTGGCCCAGGGCGATGTGCATCAGCCGTTGAAAGGTCGCTCCCGCATTGCACAGCCCGAACGGCATGCAAGTGTAGCAGTACACCCCGCAAGTGGCCAGGAAGGCCGTCTTCTCCACATCCTCTACTGCCATCTTGATCTAGTGATTGCCTGAAAATGCATCCAGGAAGCACAGCAGGTCGCACTCGGCGGTGGAGTCAACGATCTGGTCGATGCGCGGAAGCGGGAACGGATCCTGGGGACAGGCCTTGTTGAGGTTGGTCAAGTCGACACACATGCACTCCTTCCCGCCTTTCTTTGGCACAACGACAGCGTTCGCCAGCCACTCGGGGTACCGGACCTCGCGAATGACACCTGCTGCCTCTAGCTTGCGAGTTTCCTGGACGATGAATGACTGCTTCTCCGTGGACTGTCGCCGTGCCTTTTGCTTCACTGGGCGCACATTGGGGCATACCCTCAAGTGATGCTCGATCACCCGTCTTGGGACCCCTACCAGTTGATCGGGCTCCCAGGAGAATACTTGCGCGCAAGAACCTTACCAATGCTTCCTCTTGATCTTGGTCGAGGTTGGCACCTATGGTGAAGGTGGCTCCAGAAGACCCATCTTCCTCGACCGGCACCTGCTTGGTTTCCGCCCGATCTTGAGTGAACAACTGCCTTCTTCTTGGCCAGCACGGCCCCCTTAACTCCTGAGGGGGCCTCGTCGCCCGGTCGCGCTGCCTCGGCGGTCTTGAGGGCAAGCTTGAGTGCCACCAGAGCTTCCTTGGTATCTCCGACTATGGTGAGGACGTCCTTGCTCCCGGGCATCTTCATGAGGTTGTAGGCTGGATGGGTCGCCGCCATAAACTGAGCTAGAGTCGGATATCCGAGGATGGTGTTGTACGGAAGGACAATGCGGGCGATGTCGAAGTTGATCAGCTCGGTGCGGTAGTTGTCGCGGGTGCCGAAGGTCACGGGAAGACGGATCTGCCCCAGGGGGTTGGAGGAGCCGCCGCCGACTCCGGAGAAGGGCTTGCTGGGGTGGAGCCGCTCGAGCAGTACATGAAGGAGGCTGGAGGCCTCCACTGAGAGCACGTTGAGGCCGGTGCCGCCGTCGATGAGGGTCTTGGTTACGGCTACGTTGTAGATGGTGGGCGTGCAAAGCATTGGGAGCACGCCCGAGCCGACGGTGGTGATGGGGTGATCTCCCGAGTCGAAGGTCAGGTCGGCGTTGGGTGCTACCCAACCCAGGGGAGCCCCTTGCCGCATGGAAGCGGCATTGATCTGGCGAAAGAACAGCTTGGCGTGACGGTCCGAAGGCGGAGCTTGCGAGCCGTCGAGGAGGACCGCGACAGCGAGGGGCGCCGGTGCCGCGAAGCGCGCAGCGAAGAGGCTGCGCAGCTCCTCCCAAGATGCCACCGTGGATCTAGGGAGGTTGAGCAGCCAGGCGCGCCGTGCGCCGGTGAGGGCCATGGGAAGCCAGTTGGCCATGACCTTGTCGTCACCCCCGGCCTTAAGAACAGCCTCCTCGTACGCCAGCAGGAAAGCTGATGGGTCCGCCGCGCCGTCGTAGCGCGGCGGCATCTCTGGCCTGAACTTGGGTGGCCACTGTACCTACCGTAAGGCCGGGGCCAAGGCTCGGAGCCCCCTGGCCCTGCCACGGGCTTCAGTCGCCGCAGCCGGAAGAGCGGCGCCGGCCATGAGGGTGAGGCGTGGTGATGGTGAAGCGTAGATCAACGGAAGGAATGCTTCGGCGCACCCCTACCTGGCGCGCCAAATGTCGGATTTCGGGTTCCGGCAAAACCCTTGAGGTTTGAACACTGGGGTGCGCATGAAGATCTCTCCCTACCTAATCACGCCCTCATCCTCACTGCGATCTCAAAGCCTAGCTCGACGAACCCGCGGAAAGAGAGACACAAGAGTTTATACTGGTTTGGGCCACCGATGTGGTGTAATACCCTACTCCAGTGTGGTGTGTTGGATTGCCTCTTGGGCTGAGGATGAGCAGTTACAAGGGAAGAACAGCCTCCTAAGGAGAGGTGTTCTTGTGCTTGGTGAACTTGTGTGTGGTTGAGGATGATCTGAATCAGTTCCAGTCGCCCCTTACTGTGGTGGCTAGTCCTATTTATAGAGGCCCTGGTCCTCTCCCCAAATATTGAGCGGGAAGGGATCCAACAACAGCCAAATTCGAAGGGAGACAACTAGTACATGTTATCCTGACTAAAGGTGGTCTTCACCTGCCAAAGGCTCTGGTGGTGACGCCGCCTTGGGCTCCATGGTGACCTCCGTCCTGTCGTCTCGCTGGTCTTGGTCGTTGCACCGATATGGAAACATTTTCCTGACGCCTCTGGACTCCTCGCCTGCGCTTGCCCCTTTAGCACCAAAGAGGAAGTGAGGACACTACGCGCGCTGGCGCCCGCCTGGCTCCAGTCGTCATGGCTTGCGTCACAAAAACCTCGCGAGGTGTCCCTTGCCTTGATCTCTCTGCCCCTCGCGAGCCAGCCTGATGAGGCAGCCCCCGAGGAGGTCTTGTGTCGTCCGCCTCGCGAGGCTTGGCCCCTCACGAGGGTCTTGAGTGTTTGCTGGTGAAGATGGGCCGTACAGGGCCGCTGGTGGAGCCACGCCATGGGCTGCAGGCAGGCAAGTCTGGGGACCCTCGTTCCCAGGACGCCGACAGGTGCGTTGGTGCCCTAGAAGGTTGGTGGTGTTCGGAGCTCAATCATTGTGGTGTAAAGCTCCGGGCAAGCGTCGGGGTCTCCAATTAGGTTGTGGAGATCGCCCCAAGCAATTTGACAGGTTCCGGTGACCGCCCCCAAGGGTTGCCAAAGTGTACGGGTTCGGTGACCGCCCCCAAGGGTTGCCATTTGTACGGGTTCGGTGACCGCCCTCAAGGGTCCCATAGTGGAATCGCGGCATCTTGCATTGTGCCAGTGCGTGAGGAGATTACGGTGGCCCTAGTGGCTTCTTGGGGAGCATTGTGCCTCCACACCGCTCCAAACAGAGATTAGCATCTGCAAGGGTGTGAACTTCGGGATACATCATCGTCTCCGCGTGCCTCGGTTATCTCTTACCTGAGCCCTTTACTTATGGACTTTACTTTGTGATAGCCATATTGTGTCTTGTCATATATCTTGCTATCACCTAGTGGTTTATCCTGCTTAGCATTAGTTGTTGGTGCACATAGGTGAGCCTAGTTGTTGTAGGTTTTGTGCTTGACAAATTAACCGCTAGGTTTATTCCGCATTTGTTCAAGCCTAAACCGTAATTATTTTAAAGTGCCTATTCACCCCCCCCCCCCTCCTCTAGGTGACATCCACGATCTTTCAATTGGTATCAGAGTCTCGTCTCTCTTTATTAGGCTTAACCGCCTAGAGAGTAAAGATGTCGACTAGGGGATTAGGATTCTCTGACACTCTTAGTTTCGATGGCACAAATTTTGATGTTTGGGTAATTCGCATGCTTAATCTCTTCAGGGTCATGGACCCAAATTTAGAGCGAATTGTAGATATGGGTTTTTCTCCTCCGAAGAATCCCCAAAGATTATCTTTAGAGGATGAGAAAAACATTTATCTCAATGCTCAAGCTTCTAATGTGCTTTTTGATGCTTTGAGCAATGTAGTTATATTTCAACTCATGTCGTTCCGGATGCTCATGAGTTGTGGACAAAGCTTCAAGATAAATATGGTGTGTCCAAGATTTGTGGGGATGATTGTTCTCCCTCCACCTCCAGTCATGTTGCCTTCTCAACTTCTTCTACTTCACCTACATGTGGATTGCCACAAGGTAATGATATGGTGAGTAGTGTTGGTCATTGCAATGATGATAGTGTGCTAATCATTGATGACTCTTCATCACTATCTTATTGTAATGCTTCATCTTTGGACTTTAACACTTCATGCACCTTACATGTTTCACATGCTTGTGTTGATAGTCCATGCATATCATGTAGAAATTGCTTGACTAAATCCCATGATGATATGCTTGCTATATCTTGTTACCATGATAAAAATGCATGTATTTCCTCGAGTTGTTGTGCTAACAATGTAGAGGAAACCCAATACTCCACGGAACAAGATGTGGTCTTAAATGGTGCTCCAAGGGATCCTACATCATCATCTATTGCTTTTTGCCTTATGGCTAAGGCTTCAAAGGTATCTCCTACTTTGAACCCCAATATGTCTCTTGATGATGATGTTAATGCTAATGATGATGAGGATAATGATGAAGAGAATGATAATGTTGCTTCCTTAAAGATTAAGGGGGAAATGGTTTTTAAAGCTCTTCATAAAAATAAAATTGCTCATTCCAACTTCATGGAAATTATGTCCATTTCCATTGAGGGCAAGAAATACATTGAGGAGTTGGAATCTCATCTCGAGGAGCATGAGATCGCCATTGATAAAATGGAAGGTCATGAGCATGATTACGCTAATGAGATTGCGGACCTCTCTCAAGCTCTTGAACTTGAACAAACCACCAAGAAATGTCTTGAGGAGACCTTTGATCTAGAATTATCTATAATAAAGGAATCTCATGATAGAGCACTTGAGGTGGCCAATGATTTCAAAACTAAAAATGCTAAGCTTGAAGTTTCTCGTGCTAGACTCCTTGAGGATTTTGAGCACCTCAAAAATGGCTCAAGGGTCATCAAGGGTGAGCTCATCAAACTCACCGAGTCTCATGCTCAAGTTGAAGCTTCTTATTTAAATGAGCTTGCCAAGTTGTCCTCTACTATTGTTGTTAATGATGATGCTTATTCTACTAACTCTATTACTTGTGAAGCATCCATTTTGAAGGAGAATGTTGAGCTACGGGCTCAACTTGAGTTGCTATCTAGAAATTATGGGAAATTGGAAGAAAGCCATGAAAAGCTCTCAAGCTCTCATGATGATATTCTAGTATCCCATAATGTGCTAAAGATATCTCATGAGGCCATCATTGCTAAGGTAACATCTAGTGAGCCTCATGTGGATACTAGCACTACTTTTAGTCAAAATGCTAAATTGCCTTGTGCTAGTCCTCGTAATTCATCCATGCATAACATTGGTACATCTTGTGATGAATTGCTTTCCTTGCCTTGTTGCTCTAACAATGAAGCTTATACTTCCTCTAGTGCTTGTGTTGAGACTAACCATGTAGAGGAAATCAAAGAGCTCAAGGTCCAAGTCACTTCTTTGAATAAAGACCTGGAAAAGTGTCATGAAGGGAAGGCCACACTCAACAATATCTTGAGTGTGCAAAAATCCCCCAATGACAAAGGTGGACTTGAATTCAACTCCAATAAGAAGAAGTCCAAGAGAAACAAGAGGAAGGGCCAAAAACAAGTCAAGAGTTCGGCCAAGATCATTTGCTTCAAGTGCAAAATTGAAGGGCATCATGTTAGATCTTGCCCTTTGAAGAAGAAGGCCATTAGTGACAAGCAACAAGGGAAGCAGCCACAAGTTCTTTCTCATGCTCAACCTCAAGTTGAAGAAAGGCCTCTTCCCAAGAAAACTCAAGCTAATGCTTCTCAAGGTGAGAAATCAAGTGAGAAGAAAGTGAAGAGTAGACGTTGCTACCTATGTCGTGAGAAAGGTCACCTCGCTTCTTCATGCACTAGTGGTAACTTATCCAACCCAATTATTATTGATGATATATATTCTCTTGGGAAGGATAAGGTTGGCAATGTGTTTGCCAAGTTTGTTGGTACTCAAAGTGGTTTCAAGCAAAGAACCATTTGGGTTGCCAAGCTTATTGTGACTAACCTCTTAGGACCCAACTTGGTTGGGGACCAACAAGCTCAAACTTGATCAGTATGTGTCTTTGGAGGGCATTGGAGACTTGGCTACATTATGAAGAATTAAGGGGTCTTCATCAGTCATATTGCCTCAAGCCAAGTCATTCGGATTATCAAGTTTCTATCTCATATCCAATGTGCCTCCTTGCGGTAACTTGTACTTAAATTGTTTACATTGAAAGTTACTTGCCCCTTTGCATGTTTTTGTTTTGTACCTTGCATGTGTTTGTATATGTGTGCTTCCAATTTGCTTATCTTGAGTAATCAAGTATGTGTATGTTGGTTTGCACTTCATGTACGTGTGAGTTGTGTGTTGAGTCTTTTGCATCTTGTTTGTATCTTAATTGGCTCTTGTGAGAGATTAATGGAACACCCATTTTGGGGGAGTGATGTGCTTTGTGCACTCACGGTCCCACAAATGTGTGTACATGAGGAATACCACCTAGTATTGATATTGCAAGCTTATCTAGTCACTATGTGGTATGTCTTCTCATGAGAAATTCAAATTCTAAATAGTCCATTAATTATCTCTTGTTGGATCCTTTTATTGCCTCTTGTTAAGTTTTCTTGGGTATCACATTATGGGGGAGTAATATACTATGTGTATATTACAAGCCTAGAAAATGTGTACATTTGAGATATTGTCACCTAGAGTTGATATTGTAAATTATAGTGTTCCTAGGTGACATGTTAGCTCTACAAGTTGCAGTTTTCTTATTCTTGGTGTGAAGATGATATTGTATTTCCTTCTATCTACCACCGGGAATCATTTCCAAATACTTCTTGTCTTTTGACAATTGGTACTCACTTATGTGAGGTCGAAATTATTTATCATCTTCATCGGATTTTGTTTCATTTGCCTTATCTCTTTCCAAGATTGTGTCAACTCCCATTGCCTTTCGTGCCACTTGTGGATCTTGTTGTTTTCTTGATCTTATCTAGTGTTTTCCTGATATAGTGAAAGTGGTGATCCCACCTTGTGCATTTTGTATTCAAATGCAAATTCTCTATAATGCACAACTCGTGGGGGAGCTATCCTATTTTCTATAAAACACTCACCTTGTGATCCTTATCAAGTGTGTGTTGGTGGAATGCAAACCGTTTCTTTTTGGTACTTTGTGCCATCATGAAACTTTGTAGAGAACTTGGTTTGTTTGGAACCATTCTCTCTTTTGGAAGTTTGACATCTTTCTTTTCACGTGTATCAATGGGCATCTCATTCCTTGATGTATCTTTCAGTTGATATCCTCCAAGTGATGATTTATTCATTTGGTATATTTTCTTCACTTGGTATTTCTTTGTCAATTGGTATCTGTTCTTGAGAGTCTTGAGCATGCATATTAACTTCATGTAGTCTCTTTGGCATACTTTCTTTCTTTGACCCAATATATAGGGGAAACTCCACAAAGTCTCAAATTGGATGAGATGTGCATGAAATTAATTTCCATATATATGTGCACATATTTATGTGGAGTTTGTCCTATGTATTGTTGGTTCTCTAACTCTTTGGTCCCAATGAGTTTGGGTACCATTTTGTTTGTGTTGTTGTTCTAGGAACAATTGGAGATGCATTGGATGCTCGGCTCACTCACAAGGAAGGTGTTGTCACCATGTGCTTATTGGAGTCAAGCTATGATGATCAATGAACTACTATCTACCTTCAATTGGTATCTACTACATCCTTCCAATGTTAACTCGGTAACAAGTATCTTCATATACTTCATGCACACATTTCTTGCATCAACCTTGTGTAGGTTGTATCATGGCATGTTATTCATTCTTTCTTGTGATACTTGTTTCCTTTCTCAAAGCATCCCAACAATGGTCTCTTGTTTCTAGTTGTGATGTCTTTGATGTTTGTGTGGTTGGAATTCATTTATATACAATAAGACCATATCTAGTCATGTGTTGTGCTATCAAGCAAATTTCTTATTGGTATATTTATGACTTCCTTGTGGATATCTTGTTCTTTCCTTTTTGTAACTATTTCGTGTGTATATCCTTCTTTGTGGATTGATATCATCATGATTTTCATCTACCTAGAATCTTATACACTTGAGAGAAGTTACATTTGTGGTCAATATCCTTATTTTTTCACGTCCACCTTTCCTTGGTGGTTATGTGAAAAGATTTATCTTGAGTGCGGATCTTATATCGTTGTCTTGATGCACTCTGTTGTGGTGAAGATATTTTTTCTCTTGCTTGTCTTGTAAGGCTTTTGCCATTTCGATTGGTATCCCTCCTCTTGACAAAGCTATCATTTTCTTTCTTCACCATGGGTTGTCACAAGTGTTGGTTATTCATTTTATATATTTAGTGTGCTTGTGAACCCATTTGCTTGGTGTGTGTGGGAAGGACATGTCATGCACCTTGTATCTCCACTATTCAAGGCTATGTTGATGCTTAGTGCTCACCCTTACATTAGTCTTCTCAAGTGCTTTGCCATGACTCACACACATCATTTTGGTTGAGCCTACTCTTAAGTTGCCTCTTTTATATGTTGCTCAACCATTTGTTTGTTGCAAGTGCTAGGCTTTGTTTCCTACATGCTCACTTGCACTTGTTGTGAGTTTCTATTGATTTTCGAGGAGTGATGATCCTATTTTGTGCACTTGGTATCCTAATGCAAATATTCTAAGGAGTGCACAAATCCCGGGGAGCTTCACTAGTGTCTTTAGAACACTCGGTTGCTCTCTTGCACTTGTCGTGAGGTTCTATTGATCTTGGGGGAGTGACGATCCTATTTTGTGCACTTGGTATCCTAATGCAAATATTCTAAGGAGTGCACAAATCATGGGGAGCTTCTCTAGTTTCTCTAGAACACTTGTTTGCTCATATCATAATATCTTTTATTCATGTGGCACGTAGGATCATTGGTCTAGTTGGTTCAATTGGTATCTTTTGATAGTTTGCTTCAATTGGTATCTTTTGATTGCTTGTTTATCTCTTTGTTGTGTCTTTGTGGCATATCATTCTTTAGAAATCTTTGTGCCTCAATATATTTTGTCTTCCTCCAAGTATTTACCTTTGGATATCTATGGAGGAACACAATTTATATTGGCCTTCTAAGCTTTTTTGCCCATTTTGGCAATCGATGCCAATGGGGGAGAAGTTTTAGAGAGTTTTTCTGGAGAAGTTTACAGAGTTATTTCTTCTTGCTTTGGTTTTCTCATACACATGCATCATTGGTTGTTGCATTGCATGGTGATGCATAATTCCTTATATAAACTCTCTTGAAAGTGATTGTCATCAATTACCAAAATGGGGGAGATTGAAAGAACATGTGGTGCCCCCATGTGTGGTTTTGGTAATTGATGACATTCTCTATGGACTAATGTTTGCATTGAGCTATATTTGAAGGATTTGTCCATAGGCTTTTCTTGAGGTCCATTTGTTGGTTTCAAGGAGAGTATGTGATGATCAAGGTGCTATTCAAGGAATTATCTAATGATTGGTCATGTGAGAGGTTCATCAATACTAAGTCAAAGAGTGAATCAAGTTGATCAACTCAGAAAGCATGCAAGATGTGCTGAGAGGGATCAAGTGATCCCATGGTATGGTAAGCATTGTCTATTACGCTTTGTGAACTAACCCATGGTCTACGTGAGAATTCTATGTGGGGTTCAGTATGTTTCCATGGGCTTGCGTCAAGAGGAAGATATCATACAACCCATGGAGAGGATGACATCAAGTGGTGATCATCATCAAGATTGCGGTGTGCAAGTTCAAGTGGAGCATCATGGAGAGATCACGTCCTAGATGCTTGCCGTCCATTGTGGTGACAATGGACTTGTGAAGATGCGCCAAGGAGTGGCTCACCCATCGTGTAGTATGGGGAGCAATCTACTAGTCTTCATCAAGCTAGTGCAATCAAGAAAGGTGGTCCAACTTGAGGGAGTCAAGACCGTCATCATCTAGCTCAAGTGGACTATGTGCAAGGAAAAGGTTTGTTCTTGATAGGTTTTCTATTTTACCGGTCTCATGGTGTTAGTTGGGAGACCGGATTAGAGGATCGAGAGCCGTACTATAAAGGGGGGCTCTCGAGTGAGTAGCTTGACCATATCGTTTGGTGAGAGCTCAAACCATTGCATTCTTCGCACCATTATATTTCTTGGTTATTGTTTGGATTTTCTCTTTGTGAGGTTTTAGAGCTTGTGGTTATCTTCGTGACAAGCTCTAGTTCATCGAAAACCGATTTCCTATGCATCTTCTTTTGCGTTTTCGGTGTTGGAGTTTTTACCGGTCTTATTTGAGAAAGGGTTCTCACCATTTTATTTTGGGTATTTTCTCAATTGCTATTTCTTGCTATTTCTATCAAGATTGTGTTAGCCCTTGTCTCTAGCTTTCCAAAAAACTTGGTTTCATCAAATTCGGAGTTCGTTTACAAAAGTTGTGGCCGTTTCAATTTTACCGGTTCCCGCATCTCTCTGCCTAGTGCGGGTGCCCGGGGTCACCCGAGCCCCTCCACAGTGACCTCTCTAGCCGGTCCGGGTGCCCAGGTTCTCGCCCCCCGGGTGCCCGGGGTCATCCGGCGCACTCTCTCTCCTCCTCTGATCACCCCGGGTGCCCGGGGTCTTGGACCCAGGTGCCCGGGCTCCTCCGCCTCCTCCTCGCTGCCCCCTCCGGGTGCCCGGGGTTGGGACCCCCGGGTGCTCAGCCCCCATGCCGCTGTGCTTCCCTTGTTCGTCCGGGTGCCCGGGGTTTCCCCCCGGGTGCCTGGAGTTTAGTGGCTTTTTCTCTGGGTTGTGCGGGTGCCCGGACCCCTTTTGTCCGGGTGCCCGGGGTGCAACGGTCATATTTTTCTTGGGGGTATTTATACCCCCTTCTTCCACCTCCAACCTAAGAAAAATCTGAGCAAG